>NC_088398.1:56845559-56873059 GCF_034236695.1 Oncorhynchus nerka | reverse complement strand
CTCCTGACAGAGCTGGTGTAACTGAGTCAGGTTTGTAGGCCTCCTTGCTCGCACACGCTTTTTCAGTTCTACCCACACATTTTCTATAGGATTGAGGTCAGGGCTTTGTGATGGCCACTCCAATATGCTGACTTTGTTGTCCTTAAGCCATTCTGCCATAACTTTGGAAGTATGCTTGGGGTCATTGTCCATTTGGAAGACCCATTTGCGACCAAGCTTTAACTTCCTGACTGATGTCTTGAGATGTTGCTTCAATATATCCACATAATTTGCCTACCTCATGATGCCATCTATTTTGTGAAATGAATCAGTCCCTTCTGCAGCAAAGCACCCCCACAACAGGATGCTGCCACCCCTGTGCTTCACGGTTGGGATGGTGTTCTTCGGCTTGCAAGCCTCCCCCTTTTTCCTCCAAACATAACGATGGTCGTTATGGTCAAACAGTTCTATTTTTGTTTATTCAGACTAGAGGACATTTCTCCAAAAAGTACAATCTTTGTCCCCATGTGCAGTTGCAAACCATAGTCTGGCTTAATTTATGGCGGTATTGGAGCAGCGACTTCTTCCTTGCTGAGCGGCCTTTCAGGTTATGTCGATACAGGACTCGTTTTACTGTGGATATAGATACTTTTTTACCTGTTTCCTCCAGCATCTTCACAAGGTCCTTTGCTGTTGTTCTGGGATTGATCTGCACTTTTCGCACCAAAGTGTGTTCATCTCTAGGAGAGAGAATGCGTCTTTTTCCTGAGCGGTATGACGGCTGCGTGGTCCCATGGTGTTTATACTTGCGTACTATTGTTTGTACATATGAACGTGGTACCTTCAGGCATTTGGATATTCCTCCCAAGGATGAACCAGACTTCCGCCAAATTCGTGCGTGTGTGTTTGTGTGTTTATGTGTGTGTCTGTGCATTGACCAGCACTGATTCAACTGGGGAAGCTTTGGCATGGTAAATGACCAATTGCGACAACATTCCATCAATCAAATTAGCAGAGTTGGATATCTATGGTATTCTGATGAGGTCACAAAGGAACAATTATTTATATTTATTTATTATTTATTATAACCATTCTTAGATGACAAACTGCCTGTACACAAGCTAATAATGGTAAATCACTAGCTCCTGAGGAATAGTGCTACATTGTTAACACACCACAAAGTATGGTACACTAGTGATGTCCGGCGCCGACAGAGATGGCCGCCTCGCTTCGCGTTCCTAGGAAACTATGCAGTTTTTTGTTTTTTTACGTGTTATTTCTTACATTAGTACCCCAGGTCATCTTAGGTTTCATTACATACAGTCGAGAAGAACTACTGAATATAAGATCAGCGTCAACTCACCATCAGTACGACCAAGAATATGTTTTCCGCGACGCGGATCCTGTGTTCTGCCTTACAAACAGGACAACGGAATGGATCGCATGCAGCGACCCAAGAAAACGACTCCGAAAAAGAGGGAAACGTAGCGGTCTTCTGGTCAGACTCCGGACAAGGGCACATCGCGCACCACTCCCCAGCATTCTTCTTGCCAATGTCCAGTCTCTTGACAACAAGGTTGATGAAATCCGAGCAAGGGTAGCATTCCAGAGGGACATCAGAGACTGCAATGTTCTCTGCTTCACGGAAACATGGCTTACTGGGAAGACGCTATCCGATGCGGTGCAGCCAACGGGTTTCTCCACGCATCGCGCCGACAGAAACAAACATCTTTCTGGTAAGAAGAGCGGCGGGGGCGTATGCCTCATGACTAACGAGACATGGTGTGATGAAGGAAACATACAGGAACTCAAATCCTTCTGTTCACCTGATTTAGAATTCCTCACAATCAAATGTAGACCGCATTATCTTCCAAGAGAATTCTCTTCGATTATAATCACAGCCGTATATATCCCCCCCCAAGCAGACACATCGATGGCTCTGAACGAACTTTATTTAACTCTTTGCAAACTGGAAACCATTTATCCGGAGGCTGCATTCATTGTAGCTGGGGATTTTAACAAAGCTAATCTGAAAACAAGACTCCCTAATTTTTATCAGCATATCGATTGCGCAACCAGGGGTGGTAAAACCTTGGATCATTGTTACTCTAACTTCCGCGACGCATATAAGGCCCTGCCCCGCCCCCCTTTCGGAAAAGCTGACCACGACTCCATTTTGTTGATCCCTGCCTACAGGCAGAAACTTAAACAAGAGGCTCCCACGCTGAGGTCTGTCCAACGCTGGTCAGACCAAGCTGACTCCACACTCCAAGACTGCTTCCATCACGTGGACTGGGACATGTTTCGTATTGGGCCAGATGGAAATATTGACGAATACGCTGATTCGGTGTGCGAGTTCATTAGAACGTGCGTCGAAGATGTCGTTCCCATAGCAACGATAAAAACATTCCCAAACCAGAAACCGTGGATTGATGGCAGCATTCGCGTGAAACTGAAAGCGCGAACCACTGCTTTTAATCAGGGCAAGGTGTCTGGTAACATGTCCGAATATAAACAATGCAGCTATTCCCTCCGCAAGGCTATTAAACAAGCTAAGCGTCAGTACAGAGACAAAGTGGAATCTCAATTCAATGGCTCAGACACAAGAGGCATGTGGCAGGGTCTACAGTCAATCACGGACTACAAGAAGAAACCCAGCCCAGTCACGGACCAGGATGTCTTGCTCCCAGGCAGACTAAATAACTTTTTGCCCGCTTTGAGGACAATACAGTGCCACTGACACGGCCTGCAACGAAAAACATGCGGTCTCTCCTTCACTGCAGCCGAGGTGAGTAAGACATTTAAACGTGTTAACCTCGCAAGGCTGCAGGCCCAGACGGCATCCCCAGCCGCGCCCTCAGAGCATGCGCAGACCAGCTGGCCGGTGTGTTTACGGACATATTCAATCAATCCCTATACCAGTCTGCTGTTCCCACATGCTTCAAGAGGGCCACCATTGTTCCTGTTCCCAAGAAAGCTAAGGTAACTGAGCTAAACGACTACCGCCCGTAGCACTCACTTCCGTCATCATGAAGTGCTTTGAGAGACTAGTCAAGGACCATATCACCTCCACCCTACCTGACACCCTAGACCCACTCCAATTTGCTTACCGCCCAAATAGGTCCACAGACGATGCAATCTCAACCACACTGCACACTGCCCTAACCCACCCGGACAAGAGGAATACCTATGTGAGAATGCTGTTCATCGACTACAGCTCGGCATTCAACACCATAGTACCCTCCAAGCTCGTCATCAAGCTCGAGACCCTGGGTCTCGACCCCGCCCTGTGCAACTGGGTACTGGACTTCCTGACGGGCCGCCCCCAGGTGGTGAGGGTAGGCAACATCTCCTCCCCGCTGATCCTCAACACGGGGGCCCCACAAGGGTGCGTTCTGAGCCCTCTCCTGTACTCCCTGTTCACCCACGACTGCGTGGCCACGCACGCTCCAACTCAATCATCAAGTTTGCGGACGACACAACAGTGGTAGGCTTGATTACCAACAACGACGAGACAGCCTACAGGGAGGAGGTGAGGGCCCTCGGAGTGTGGTGTCAGGAAAATAACCTCACACTCAACGTCAACAAAACTAAGGAGATGATTGTGGACTTCAGGAAACAGCAGAGGGAACACCCCCTATCCACATCGATGGAACAGTAGTGGAGAGGGTAGCAAGTTTTAAGTTCCTCGGCATACACATCACAGACAAACTGAATTGGTCCACTCACACTGACAGCGTCGTGAAGAAGGCGCAGCAGCGCCTCTTCAACCTCAGGAGGCTGAAGAAATTCGGCTTGTCACCAAAAGCACTCACAAACTTCTACAGATGCACAATCGAGAGCATCCTGGCGGGCTGTATCACCGCCTGGTACGGCAACTGCTCCGCCTCAACCGTAAGGCTCTCCAGAGGGTAGTGAGGTCTGCACAACGCATCACCGGGGCAAACTACCTGCCCTCCAGGACACCTACACCACCCGATGTTACAGGAAGGCCATAAAGATCATCAAGGACATCAACCACCTGAACCACTGCCTGTTCACCCCGCTATCATCCAGAAGGCGAGGTCAGTACAGGTGCATCAAAGCTGGGACTGAGAGACTGAAAAACAGCTTCTATCTCAAGGCTATCAGACTGTTAAACAGCCACCATTGAGTGGCTGCTGCCAACACACTGTCATTGACACTGACCCAACTCCAGCCACTTTAATAATGGGAATTGATGGGAAATGATGTAAATATATCACTAGCCACTTTAAACAATGCTACCTTATATAATGTTACTTACCCTACATTATTCATCTCATATGCATACGTATATACTGTACTCTACATCATCGACTGCATCCTTATGTAATACATGTATCACTAGCCACTTTAACTATGCCACTTTGTTTACTTTGTCTACATACTCATCTCATATGTATATACTGTACTCAATACCATCTACTGTTTGCTGCTCTGTACCATCACTCACTCATATATCCTTATGTACATATTCTTTATCCCCTTACACTGTGTATAAGACAGTAGTTTTAGAATTGTTAGTTAGATTACTTGTTGGTTATCACTGCATTGTCGGAACTAGAAGCACAAGCATTTCGCTACACTCGCATTAACATCTGCTAACCATGTGTATGTGACAAATACAATTTGATTTGATTTGATTTGTTCCCCAGGGCTCCATGCTTGGACCACTGCTCTTCATTATTCACATCTCTGAGTTCCAGGCATACATATACAATATAAACAGTGTTATATTTTATTATGTGGTTCCACACCTAGGGTCATTCTATAAAATGAGCGCCTTTTGCGTCCCTTTGATATTTTAAGTAGAAATTGTTCAACACTATTGAGTTTTAAAAGCCTGTCATAATAAATGAAGTGCCCTTTACTACAGACCATATGGAGAATTCAATAAATCGGAATAAAAAATAAAGACCTGCTAAAGTGCCAAAATTCAGCATTTTGACATGTCCCTCCGTGCAGTGACTTCTAGGCAGATTTGAACCCACTTTACCCAAACATTTCTCTAAGTTTTCACCATCATTGAAAAGCCCTAGTTATTATGTTGCTATTTATTATTATTATTTAGAGCTAGAGATTATTATTTATTTAATGTAATTAGTGATTCATTTACATCTGTCCCTCATTTAAGTTCAACCCTGTTATGTGAACTGAACTCTTGTTTTAATATGGTGAAACTATTCCTTTTAAATATTTTTTTTCAAAAGAAACATTGAACATCTAATAGTGAAATCCTAGTGTAAAAGCAGGTGAGCTGGTTCTACTCTTCTTGGCCATTTTCCGGTGTGGAAAACTGAGCAGGTGGAGTATAACATGTCAATCCTGTTACCCATAGATTAACAGGTTAGAAATGTTTGAACAATTCAATATTTTATGCCTGCATTCAATTGCCCCTTCCTGTTACACACAACAAGCTTCCATTCCCCCTGTCTCATTGAAATGTATAGCAGACTTAAGATGAAATCATCAACCCTGTTACGGTGAACAGAGTTACTTTATTTGGCACTTAATAATTGATGATTGATGGAATGATGTAGTAGTAATGTAGTGCTGTAATGTACTATAATAATGTAGCATAGTAATGTACTGTAATAATGTACTGTAGTAATGTCATGTAGGTTCTTACCTGTACAGTGCTCTACCTCCTATGGTTGCCAGATTGGAGAAGACACTCAGGTCTGTCATGTTCTCTGGCCACGACTGGATGTTCAGGAAACCTACAGGGACACAACCAATCACATACCATTTCTACAGGAACACAGCCAATAATATCACTGCTAATATCGGTGATGTATTACCAGATACACAGCAGATCCTAACACACACAGGAAAAGCAAGGTAACATGAGGCTTTAATGAATGTAACATAGTGAGCCACACATGTTGCTAGTGGGCTAGGCATTGTGATACCTATTTATTGCCTTTATTTAACCCGGTAAGTTCTTGAAAACACAATATCTTTATTTACAATAAAGACCTTCCCAATACCTCCCAGTCATGAGGGAATCATGTCAGGTATACATGACCAAGAAGATATCTGATATATACAAATATTTTTGCATTTCCTATATCTGCCTCTGGGCAATAAATCATTTAGCAGGTTGAATGAATAGCTGAGTGGATGACCATGGATCATTTAGAACATTTAATAATGGATGGAAAGAAATGAAATATTTAAGTTGAGGGGAGCAATCCCGTTCTAGCCAGTTGAGGACAAAAATAATGAACACATGAGGAAGAGAGGAGAGGGGCTGCAAAGTTATACAAAGACCAAGGATAACGCAAAACACACAATTACTTTAACATTGAAAACTCCAGACGGACGCATATTTCCAAGGATACATTTCATAATAGTTTCAAAACGGATATTTTGATTGGCTTTAATCAAATTCATTACCTTGGAAAGGGATGTGAGAGGAAGAATGTTGTCTAACTAATTAAATGTATGTGGCTCATATCAGCATGTGTTCGCATCCCTGATGAATGCATCTCCCAGTCTGATGATGTGAGATGAGTCTAAAATAACGTTGTTTCTAAGTTGTTTACAAGAGAAAGATTACCTTCAAGTCTGCCTTAATCATTCTACAGGCATATCTCCTGTTCCTCACCAGTCCCTCTCCCGTCCCTCTCCAGTTCCCCTCCCGTCCCAATCCCGTTCCCCTCCTGTCCCTCTCCCGTTCCCCTCCCGTCCCTCTCCCGTTCCCCTCCCGTTCCTCTCCTGTGCCTCTCCTGTTCCTCTCCCGTTCCTCTCCCGTCCCTCTCCCGTTTCTCTCCTGTCCCTCTCCTGTTCCTCTTCCGTTCCTCTCCCGTCCCTCTCCCGTTCCTCTCCCGTCCCTCTCCAGTTCCCCTCCCGTCCCAATCCTGTGCCTCTCCCGTTCCTCTCCCGTCCCTCTCCTGTTCCTCTCCTGTTCCTCTCCTGTCCCTCTCCTGTCCCTCTCCTGTTCCTCTCCTGTGCCTCTCCTGTTCCTCTCCTGTTCCTCTTCCGTTCCTCTCCTGTTCCTTTAGATCTCTGTCTCTCTTTGTGGCCCCTTCACATGTCAAATAAGATGGCGCCGGAGAAGAAGGCAGACGTTTCCCTTGACCCCAGCCGATTGTGTTTTTTTGCGTTGTTTGTAACTTATTTTTGTACTTATTTTGTACATAATGTTTCCGCTACCATCTCTTATGACTGAAAATAACTTCTAGACATCAGGACTGCGATTACTCACCACGGACTAGCAGAATCCTTTTTTTCCTTTCTTGACTCTGACAAGTCCGACGCAAAGGATATATTGCTTCCCCTGGAACAGGCCCCGATCCCCGTGCCTTCTGAGAATTCGTAGGCGATCGGATAAACCCCCACTTCCATACATTCTGCTAGCAAATTTGAAATCTTTGGAGAATAAAATCGACGAGTTACGCGGAAGATTAAACTGCCAACGGGACATTAAAAACTGTAACATCCTATGCTTTAGAGTGTCGTGGCTGAACGACAACAATATCAACATACAGCTGGTTGGTTACACACTATACCGGCAGGATAGAACAGCGGCTTCTGGTAAGAAAAGGGCGGCGGTCTATGTATTTTGTAAACAACATCTGGTGCATGATATCTTAGAAAGTCTCGAGCTATTGCTCGCCTGAGGTAGAGTACTCTCGGTAGAGTACCGAGAGAGTTTTCATCTGTATTCTTTGTAGTTGTTTACATAAGCAAACAAGAAACCGCTCACCCAGAGGAGGCGCTCATAGTAGCCGAGGACTTTAATGCAGGGAAACTTAAATCCATTTGACCAAATTTCTATTAGCATGATAAATGTGCAACCAGCGGAAAAAACTTTGGACCACAAATAGTCCACACACAGAGACGCATACAAAGCTCTCGAGGCAAATAACACTGAAACTTGCATGAGAGCACCAGCTGTTCCGGAAGACTGTGTGATCAAGCTCTCCGCAGCCAATGTGAGTAAGACCTTTAAACAGGTCAACATTCACAAGGCCAGACAGATTACCAGACAGATTACCAGGACGTGTACTGCGAGCATGCGCTGACCAACTGGCAAGCGTCTTCGCTGACATTTTCAACCTCTCCCTGTCCAAGTCTGTAATACTAACATGTTTTAAGCAAACCACCATAGTCCCTGTGCAAAGAACATTAAGGTAATCTGCCTAAATGACTACTGACCCGTAGCACTCACGTCTGTAGCCATGAAGTGCTTTGAAAGGCTGGCCATGGCTCACATCCACACCATCATCCCAGAAACCCTAGACCCACTCCAATTTGTATACCGCCCCAACAGATCCACAGATGATGCAATCTCTATTGCACTCTCTATTGCAATCTCTATTGCACACACTGCCTTTTCCCATCTGGACAAAAGGAACACCTATGTGAGAATGCTATTCATTGACTACAGCTCAGCGTTCAACACCATAGTGCCCTAAAAGCTCATCAATAAGCTAAGGATCAAACACCTCCCTCTGCATCTGGATCCGGGACTTCCTGACGGGCTATTTGCAGAGCCCCCCCATCCCCTCTTTACACCCCCGCTACTCTCTGTTGTCATCTGTGCATAGTCACTTTCATAACTCCCTACGTGTACATATTACCTCAACTAACCGGTGCCCCGCACATTGACTCTGTATCGGAAAAAAATGTTTTGGTGCCATACTCGTGGCAGTTGTGAAAAAGTAAATAGTTGGAAGAGTCTCAGAGTTAATTAAAAATAATTAGATGCTTTCTTCATTAATTAGGCTATCCACTAGAAACTCATGGACGTAACCCACCCTGGCCATGCCCCAGTCTCCGAGGGTGTCTCAGGGGGAGTTGGGATATGCAAAAAAAAAAACATTTCCATGAGTATAATACACACTTGTAAATGTGTGAAATAGGAAAAATATAACCACCTTCCTAATTATTATTATTTTTTAAATAATTCACATGCTCGTACACACGAGGTATAGACTAAGAGTGACATGCTTACTCACAGGCCTTTTTCCAACAATGCAAAGTTAAAGATAAAGATAAAAAATAAATAATACTCTAGAAATAGTGACATGAGGAATAAATACACAGTAAATAATGAATAACAATATAAAGTAAAAATAACATGGCTATTTGTGTAGCCCACACACAACTATCTATAAAGTCGAGCAGGGACTTTCACAGATTCAACCACAAAGACCAGGGAGGTTTTCCAATGCTTCCCAAAGAAGGGAACCTACTGATATATGGGTAAAAAACATTGGATATCTCTTTGAGCATGGTGAAGTTATTAATTACACTTTGGATGGTGTATCAATACATCCAGTCAATACAAAGAAGCATGTGTCCTTCCTAACTCAGTTGCCGGAGAGGAAGGAAACCACTCAGGGATTTCACCATGCGGCCAATGGTGACATTAAAACAGTTACATAGTTTAATGGCTGTGATAAGAGATAACTGAGGATGGATCAACAACATTGTAGTTACTTCACAATACCAACCTAAATGACAGAGTGGAAAGAAGGAAGCCTGTACACAAAATCATTCAAAAACATGCATCCTGTTTACAATAAGGCACTAAAGTAAAACTGCAAAAAAAATGTGGCAATGTGTATGCATAGAGTATTTTAGAGTATTTTCAATACACTACCGAAAATGTCAAAAAATATGTTTCACTCTGTCATTATGGGGCATTGTGTGTAGATGAGTTTTTATTGAATCCTATTTGAAGTCAGGATGTAACACAACAACATGGGAATACGTCCAGAGGTATGAATACTTTCTGAAGGTACTGAAGGTAGTGGTAAAGTGACCAGGCAACAGGACATTCATAGACAGTAGCAGCAGTGTATGTGTTGAGTGTGAAAATGTGGGCATAATGTAGTGTGTGTGTACAGTATGTGTTTGTTGGGGTGTAAGTATGTCTGAGTGTGTGAGTAGAGTCCAGTGTGTCCAGAGTCAGTGCAGGAGAGTTAATGCAAAAAAGTGTATTTGTGTGTTGGGGTGTGTAAGTGAGTGTTGGAGTGTCAGTATAAGTGTGTGGATACAGCGCAGTGTGTAAGCATAGAGTCAGTGCAAGAGAGCTAGAGCAAAAAAGGTAGTCTGGGTGATTTTGAATACCATTCTTGTTTTACAGTCATATGGCTTAAGGGGAGCTTTTTCGGGGTCCTGTTGGTTCCAGACCTGGTGCACTGGTATCGCTTGCCATGCGGTAGCAGAGAGAACAGTCTATGGCTTGAGCGGCTGGAGTCGTTGACAATTCTTTTGGCCTTTCTCTGATATCACCTGTTATAGAGGATCCGGATGGCAGGGAGCTTGGTCCCAGTGATGTACTAGGTCGTACTCACCACCCTCTGTAGCGCCTTGCGGTCGGGTGCCTTGCAGTTGCTGCACAAGCGGTGATGCAGCCATTCAAGATGCTCTCTATAATGCAGCTGTGGAACTTTTTGCTGTCGAGCCCTCTTCATAACTGTGTGGGTGTGTGTGAACCATGGTAAATCCTTAGTGATGTGGACACCAAGGAAATTGAAGCTCTCGACCCGCTCCACTACAGCCTCATCGATGTGGATGGGGGCGTGCTTGCCCCCCTGTTTTCTATGGTCCACGATCAGCTCCTTTGTCTTGCTGACATTGAGGTAGAGGTTATTTTCCTGGCACCACTCGGCCAGGTCTCTGATCTCCTCCCTATAAGCTGTCTCATCGTTGTCGGTGATCAGGCCTACCACTGTTGTGTCGTCTGCAAACTTAATGATGCTGTTGGAGTCGTTTCTGGCCATGCAGAATAACAACCTATCCCTCAACGTAACCAAGACTAAGGAAATGATTATGGACTACAGGAAAAGGAGGGCCGAGCACGCCCCCTTTCTCATTGACGGGGCTGTAGGAGCAGGTTGAGAGCTTCAAGTTCCTTAGTGTCCACATCAACAACAAACTAGAATGGTCCAAACACACCAAGACAGTCATGAAGAGGGCACAACAAAGCTTATTCCCCCTCAGGAAACTAAAAAGATTTGGAAGACTCCTGAACAGGTAATCAAATGGCCACCAAGACTATTTGTATTGTGTACCCCCCCACCCCCTCTTTTACGCTGCTGCTAATCTCTGTTTATCATATATGCAGAGTCACTTTAACTATATATTCATGTACAAATGTACATACTACCTCAATTGGCCCGACCAACCAGTGCCCCGGCACATTGGCTAACCGGGCTATCTGCATTGTGTCCCGCCACCCACCACCCGCCAACCCCTCTTTACCCTACTGCTACTCTCTGTTCATCATATATGCATAGTCACTTTAACCATATCTACATGTACATACTACCTCAATCAGCCTGACTAAACGGTGTCTGTATGTAGCCTCGCTACTTTTATAGCCTCGTTACTGTATGTAGCCTCTCTACTGTAAATAGCCTCGCTACTGTTTTTCACTGTCTTTCTACTGTTGTTTTTATTTCTTTACTTACCTATTGTTCACCTAATACCTTTTTTGTACTATTGGTTAGAGCCTTTAAATAAGCATTTCACTGTAAGGTCTACACCTGTTGTATTCGGCGCACATGACAAATAAACAGTTGATGTTGAGACGTGTTTTGCGGGTACTATTTAATGAAGCTGCCAGTTGAGGACTTGTGAGGCGTCTGTTTCTCAAACTAGACACTAATGTACTTGTCCTCTTGCTCAGTTGTGCACCGGGGCCTCCCACTCCTCTTTCTATTCTGGTTAGAGACAGTTTGCGCTGTTCTGTGAAGGGAGAAGCATTGAACGAGATCTTCAGTTTCTTGGTAATTTCTCACATGGTATATAGCCTTCATAGCCTTCATTTCTCTGAACAATAATAGACTTCTGGTAATTTCTCACATGGTATATAGCCTTCATAGCCTTCATTTCTCTGAACAATAATAGACTTCTGGTAATTTCTCACATGGTATATAGCCTTCATAGCCTTCATTTCTCTGAACAATAATAGACTTCTGGTAATTTCTCACATGGTATATAGCCTTCATAGCCTTCATTTCTCTGAACAATAATAGACTTCTGGTAATTTCTCACATGGTATATAGCCTTCATAGCCTTCATTTCTCTGAACAATAATAGACTGATGAGTTTCAGAAGAAAGTTCTGAGTGATGGTTGCGATAATGGGCCTCTGTACACCTATGTAGATATTTCATAAAAAATCATTTTCAGCTACAATAGTCATTCACAACATTAAAAATGTCTACACTGTATTTCTGATCAACTTTATGTTATCTCAATCAGAAAGATTTCTGGCTCCCAGGTGTCTTTTATACAGGCAACGAGCTGAGATTAGGAACACACTCTTAAAGGGAGTGCTCCTGTATAAAAGACACCTGTCCACAGAAGCAATCAATCAATCAGATTCCAAACTCTCCACCATGGCCAAGACGAAAGAGCTCTCTAAGAATGTCAGGGACAAGACTGTAGACAAACACAAGGCTGGAATGGGCTACAAGACCATCGCCAAGCAGCTTGGTGTGAATGCGACAACAGTTGGTGCGATTATTCGCAAATGGAAGAAACACAAAAGAACTGTCAATCTACCTGGGCTCCATGCAAGATCTCACCTCATGCAGTTGCAATGATCATGAGAATGGTATGGAATCAGCCCAGAACTACACGGGATGATCTTGTCAATGATCTCAAGGCAGCTGGGACCATAGTCACCAAGAAAACAGTTGGTAACACACTACGGCGTGAAGGACTGAAATCCTGCAGCGCCCGCAAGGTCCCCCTGCTCAAGAAAGCACATATACATGCCCATCTGAAGTTTGCCAATGAACATCTGAATGATTCAGAGGACAACTGGGTGAAAGTGTTGTGGTCAGATGAGACGAAAATGGAGCTCTTTGGCATCAACTCAACTCGCCGTGTTTGGAGGAGGAGGAATGCTGCCTTTGACCCCAAGAACACCATCCCCACCAGCATGACAATGACACAATACACACGGCCAAGGCAACAAAGGAGTGGCTCAAGAAGAAGCACATTAAGTCCTGGAGTGGCCTAGCCAGTCTCCAGACCTTAATCCCATAGAAAATCTGTGGAGGAAGCTGAAGGTTCCAAACGTCCGCCTCAAAACCTTAATGACTTGGAGAAGATCTGCAAAGAGGAGTGGGACAAAATCCCTCCTGAGATGTGTGTAAACCTGGTGGCCAACTACAAGAACCGTCTGACCTCTGTGATTGCCAACAAGGGTTTTGCCATCAAGTCATGTTTTGCAGAGGGGTCAAATACTTATTTCCCTCATTAAAATGCAAATCAATTTATAACATTTTTGACATGTGTTTTTCTGGATTTTGTTGTTGTTATTCTGTCTCTCACTGTTCAAATAAACCTACCATTAAAATTATAGACTGATCATTTCTTTGTCAGTGGGCAAACATACAAAATCAGCAGGGGATCAAATACTTTTTTCCCTCACGGTATATACGTAAGGTCACTGTGGGGACAATATCATCGATGCACTTATTAATGAAGCTGGTGACTGATGTGGTAAACTCCTCAATGTTATTGGATGAATCCCGAAACATATGCCCGACTCACTGAAGTTTACATTTTCCAAATCGAGGTTAGTGTTGACTGTTCTGATGTCCAGAAGCTGTTCTCGGTCATAGGAAATGATGGAGGAGACATTATGTACAAAAAAGTTAAGATCAGCGTAAAAAAACACACAGAAGCCCGTAAGACAGCTGCTATCCGCTGCAATGTCATCCTATTATATTATTATTAAAAGTTATTGAAGTATAAATTACCATAAAGTTACCATAGATTGCTACATATTAACTGTTAATGACAAAATTACTGAAGATTCCAGTAACTCTGGTAAATTACCGGTAGCTTTTGCAACCCTAATCAGGGCCCAAAATGCTCTGGTCAAAAGTAGTACACTATCTAGGGAATAGGTTGCCATCTTAGACGCAGCCAGCAGCCATCTAGCTCAGTGTTTTATCAGAGTGCCAGATCAGACTACAGTTATCTAGAATTGCTATACATCCAACTTACCGAATACACTGTAAAACCATGAAACATGTGACACGTTTATAACCTACACGTCAGTGTTTAAAACTTCAACATTAGGCATGTAGATTTACCAATAAGTCTTCATTTTAAACACAGGCATTTAGAATGCAAGATTAAACATGATAGTCAGCTTTGTCAAGTCAGTTTCCAACCAGGAGAACACCTATATCAGATTTATATTCAGATTTGAAACACTAGTGTTTACTTTCACATCGTCCTGTTTAGAGTACAAAAGTCATTCAAAATTGATGTGACCTTCAATGCCTTTTATTCAGATCAGTGTAAGGAATGTCTATCACCTTACCTACATTTCAGCACAATTGAACAGGACATTTGTTTCACTCGACTGTGATGAGTTCATTTCCGTTAACTCTCTCAGAGTGAAAAAGACATGGGAGGGGCCTCATTATCAGATTTTTTGAATATGTTGTTTTAATATCTATGGTTCCTCATTGATTGATTAATTGATCTTATGCTATACAAAGATAAATGACAAAAACATTGTAATCTAATCAAATCTGTAAGGGGTTGGATTTATTGCATCCGTTAATGAGATGGTTTAGGTAGTTTTGTTCGTTAAGTCCTTCACTATAGCAATCATTTTGAGTGCAGTTTGTGGATGATAAATATTTCAATTGTTGGATATCCTCCCTCTGGCTAGATTCCAATAGGAATTACATTCTGACTTGCAGTCTGATGTGGCCCATGAGGCATGATTTTAAGACCACAATAACTAACTAAAGGCCTTACGCATTGTATAATATGTGGTCGAAAGGATTTACTTTTAACTGAAACACACTCACTTACACAGTCACTTGGTGAAGGCTTCAGTAATATAAGTTACTGAATGCAACAACCATGTCTCTGTCACTAACCAACACAGTCATTGGTGGGTATCTCTCACATTCACTCGAAAGGCATGCTGGGAAATATGCAGATATGGCTTTACACCCTACGGTGTTAAAACACCACCACCAGTGTATAGTGTTTAAAACTGAAATGCCTTGTGCTGAATAAACATGTTCATGTGTTTAAAAAGTGTCAAAGTGAATCAACATGTTCTGGTGTTTTCATTGACATTCTAAATGCCTTGACGTGTTTAAAAAGTGTTAAAGAAAAGTGTTTAGTTTTATGTTCAGATCGTAAACACTTGGTTTTACAGTGTATAAGATGAACCCGAATCAAACGTAAATTAATAAATGCATCACAACTTGCTTTCCATGCCATTAGCATTCATGGATGCAACCTCCAATATAAAATGGCAATAAATATACTATTTGAGACATGAACAAATCACTATCCAGAGACTTATAAAATAAATGGTATATTGTATAACATGAGTGTTAGTTATGGATGAAGGGCACATTCACTGACATAGAGAGAAACATGTCCTCTGACGTCACAGTAGCTGAAGCAGCATTGTGATCTGAAGTTCAGGGCCTTTAACTGATAGCGTTACATCCCAATGACAACCTATTCCCTTTACAGTGTATTACTTTCCACCACTATTACCCCCTCCTCTTCTTCTTCCTCCTCCTCATCTCTACACCTCTCCAATGGTCTCTCCTTAAGTGGCTGTTAGTTTTTTTTGAGAGGGGAGATGGAGAAGAGAGGTGGGAAGAGAGGAGAGGTGGAGAGTGCTTCATCGCTTCATCTTCCTAATGGTGCTAACGAGGGCCTGATGAGTACCTTCCTGCCTCCCTGTGCTAACAGCATTAGGCTAACAGCAGCATTAGCCATTAATCAATAGGTAAGACAGGGTACAACAGGCCCCAATGGGCTCCTGCATCCAGCTTGACTGTAGTCTTTAGGGAGTTCAGGTCTCACTGTATGTGTTGTCCTCCTTAATCCATCTCTCCTCAGTTTATTATCCTCTATTTCTCATTCTTCTCTCTCCTTCCATCTCCCTCACCACACTCATCTCTCTATCTCCCCACGACCCCCTCTCTCTTTGTCTCTCTCTCTGTGGGCTGTGGGCAGTAAATGTCTGGTGAAAGGATAGAGTCAGGAGCAGGCTAGAAGCAGGCAAGAACCGCTAGAGAAGAGTAGAGCGGGGATTTAGGTTCACTGAGAGCCACGTTACTGGCGCATCCATGCGAAAAGCAAATTACCCAGGATTGCCTCACAGAGAGGAGGGCCACATGCAACAGACCAAAGGTTAAGAGATAGAAAGCATCGATGATTACAGTCAAATCCATGTACTGGGAACCTCACTTATTCTGAATTGCTTCAGTGGATGGCAGACTGACCGTACTCTATAGATAGGCCTGCCCTGACCTCTTAGAAGTAGAAAAAAACAAGGGCTATGTTTTGGAAGAATACCTCCTAGACTGACTGTCCATCTGAGAGCTATAGCATTCAGAGATCGTAACTCCTACGTCAGACCAGAAGGGGTGACGTGTTTGTGTGTGCATCGATGCTTGTGTGTGTGTCTGTGTGTGTCTGTGTGCATCGATGCCTATGTGTGTGTGTGTGTGTGTGTGTGTGTGTGTGTGTGTGTCTGTGTGCATCGATGCCTGTGTGTGTGTGTGTGTGTGTGTGTGTGTGTGTGTGTGTGTGTGTGTGTGTCTGTGTGCATTGATGCCTGTGTGTGTGTGTGTGTGTGTGTGTGTGTGTGTGTGTGTGTGTGTGTGTGTGTGCGCGTGCGTGTGACGGGGTTGATGGCTCGGTGGAGAAGTCACAGCACTGACAGCTCTTAGAGGTGACGGGTGACACGGGGTGTCATGCATGACCACGGGGCTACAGAGTAAAGGCAGCTCCTGTCTCACCGTTTGCTTCCCAAATGGCAGTCTATTCCCTATATAGTGCACTACTTAAAGAAAAAGGGAGGCACACATTGGCTGTACCAGCTCGCCTCCTGTCACAGGAATGAAGGGATAAGGGGGTGGGTGACACTGTAGCGGAGGAAAGAGACGTTGATTCCGTACATTTGAAAAGGTACAGAGGACGTTGATATATAACTTTGTCGGCGCTTACCAAAAACAAACGAACAAAACAATGGCACAGCACTGGAACTCAAGAGGCTCAGAGCCAGCGCACGCTGCTTAGACCACTGACCATGTCAGTTCACAATTCTCTATCAAGGAGGGAGAGTACTTGATGATACTTAGTGGAAACAGTGCATTGTTTTGAATTATTTTGTTTTAAACCTTACCCAAACCATTGCCCTAAACTTAACCACTCAGAATGAATAGCTAACTTAACCCTTTCTAACTTAACCCTTTCTAACTTAACCCTTTCTAACTTAACCCTTTGAGTTGTTTCTGTTTTAACCACGTGTGATTAATTGGTCAAAAATCTAAGTTCATCCAATTAAGGCAAATTCCGAAGTGAAAGAATGAGATCAGGTTGAGGTGGATAGGGGAAAGGGGGATTCACTATACATTAATTTATACACACACATACACCCACACACTCACAAACGCATGCACACACAGACACACACACGTAGAGCTGGGAAACTGTGACAATTTGAAACTGGGAGTTGTAGGTCCCCATGGGAGAGGGAAGAGATGGAAGAGATAGGGAGACCCACATCTCATCTTGTATTCATCATACTCATTCAGCCTGTCTGTCTTTGGTCTACGGTCTCTGGTGGGCACCAGCAAACACACACAAGCCCCCTCTGTACTGAGTGAAAGTGTAAGAGAAGGGACACCATGCAAATTTGATGAGGCGAAAACCAAATGATAAAGAATAATTTAAAGATGCTTGGATAGGGGCTGACCAGTAGGCCTACATGATATGTACACTGAGTATACAAAACATTAAGAACACCTGCTTTTTCCATGACATGAACTGACCAGGTGAAAGCTATGATCCCTTATTGATGTCACTTGTTAAATCCACATCAATCAGTGATGAAGGGGAGGAGACAGGTTAAAGAAGGATGTTTAAACCCTGAGACAATTGAGACATGGATTGTGCATGTGTGCCATTCAGAGGGTGAATGGGCAAGACAAAATATTTAAGTGCCTTTGAACGGGGTATGGTAGTAGGTGCCGAGCGCACAGGTTTGTGTCATGAACTGCAACGCTGCTGGGTTTTTCACACTCAACAGTTTCCTGTGTGTATCAAGAATGGTCCACCACCCAAAGGACATCCAGCCAACTTGTTACAACTGTGGGATGCATTGGAGTCAACATGGGCCAGCATACCTGTAGAACGTGTTTAACACCTTGTGGAGTCCATGCCCCAAAGAATTGAGTCTGTTCTGAGGGCAAAGGGGGAAGGGGGTGCAACTCCATATTAGGAAGGAGATCCTAATGTTTTGTATACTCAGTGTATATTCAACCAAGCATGAGAAGAGAAGAATGGTATCGGAAATTTTCATTGGATCTTTGTTCTTATCAATTGACTTACCTGTAGAAATAAAGGTAAAATAAGTGTTCAATTTGTATTTTATATTTCTCACCTGTAATCTCCCTAACAGTCCGAAACACATTCAGTTTCTCTGGATCCAGAGCCTCAATGTTGTGGTACACATCCCTGTGAGAGGGGGGTGAGAGAGAGAGAGAGAGAGAGAGAGAGAGAGAGAGAGAGAGAGAGAGAGAGAGAGAGAGAAAAACAAAGAAAGAAAGAAAGAAAGAGAGAGGAAGAGAGGAGAGAGAGAAGAAGAGGGGAGAGAGAGAGGGAGAGAGGAGAGAGAGAGAGATGAAGAGAGAAAGGAAGCAGGATGGGAGATGGAGAGAGAGTGGAAAGGGAGAGAGAAAGAGAGAGAGTGAGAGAGTGAGAGAAAGAGAGACAAATATAAACATAAAGCTGTCACGTCACACACATAACAAGTGTTTATTCTGTATTGCAGGGAGCTCCACTGTGCTCCTCAGTACTCCACTGTGCTCCTCAGTACTCCGCTGTGCTCCTCAGTGCTCCACTGTGCTCCTCTGGCTCTGTTTAGAGGAATAGCTGGAGGGGTTTCATGGTCTCAGGCACTGCAGTCACTGTACTGTGGTACACCCATTCTTCCACTGTGTATACTGTACACAACTAGCAACAGCCTGCTAAAATGGCTGACATGAGCCTGGATTGCAGATGGAATAATATTGAACATGCTGACCCCCATAACAAGGACATAACACTCTGTGCTATACCAGTAAGGTACTGTTTACTCTTAGGCACCGAAGCCATTATATGTGCTGTTATTACTAAGTACCTGAGGGAGTATCTCAATTTACCTGGTTAGCAGGGTTGGGGTCAGTTCCATGTCAATTCAGTCAATTTTGGCAAATACACTTTCAGTTTATTTCCTGAATTGAGTGAATTGAAATGGAACTGACCAGAAACACTGGTGTTTATATAGCCAATGTGGAATGTCTAGCTGGATAGCTATATGTGCGCCAGTTTTATTTTAATTTAATTGTACCTTTATTTAACCAGGCAAGTCAATAAGAACAAATTCTTATTTTCAATGATGGCCTAGGAACAGTGGGTTAACTGCCTGTTCAGGGGCAGAACGACAGATTTGTACCTTGTCAGCTCGAGGGTTTGAACTTGCAACCTTCCGGTTACTAGTCCAACGCTCTAACCACTAGGCTACCCTGCCTAGTAACGTCCATCGTTGGCATCACCCACTCTGAGACCTATGGTGCCTTCAGAAAGTATTCATACCCCTTGACTTTTTCCACATCTTTTGTTACAGCCTGAACTCAAAATGGATTAAATTGATTTTTCCCCCACACAATATAACAAAGTGCTAAACCCCATAAGGACAACATTAAAACATGTTTTTAGAAATGTTTGCAAATGTATTGAAAAAAAATACAGAATATCTCATTTACATAAGTATTCACACCCCTGGGTCAATACATGTTAGAATCACCTTTGACAGGAATGACTTTCTGGGTCTCTAAAAGATTTGAATACCTGGATTAGCACATTCTTTTTTTTAATTCTTCAAGCTCTGTCAAGTTGGTTGTTGATCATTGCTAGACAGACATTTTCAGGTCTTGCCATAGAATTTCAAACTGATTTAAGTCAAAACTGAAACTTGGCCAACATTCACTGTCGTCCTGGTAAGAATCTCCAGTGTAACTATTGTCCTCCTCTAGGATTGTGCCTGTGCTTAGTTCTATTCCGTGTATTTTTATCCAAAACAAAAACTCCCCATAACATGATGCAGCATACCCATAACATGATACAGCATACCCATAACATGATACAGCATACCCATAACATGATGCAGCATACCCATAACATGATACAGCATGCCCATAACATGATGCAGCATACCCATAACATGATGCAGCATACCCATAACATGATACAGCATACCCATAACATGATACAGCATACCCATAACATGATGCAGCATACCCATAACATGATACAGCATACCCATAACATGATACAACATACCCATAAGATGATACAGCATACCCATAACATGATACAGCATACCCATAACATGATGCAGCATACCCATAACATGATACAGCATACCCATAACATGATACAGCATACCCATAACATGATACAGCATACCCATAACACGATGCAGCCATCAAATATGAAGAGTGGTACTCAGTGATGTGTTGTTGGATTTTCCCCAAACATAACACTTTGTAATCAGGACATGAAGTTAACTTCTTTGCAATTTTTATTGCAATTTTACTTTAGTCCCCTACTGCAAATAGGATGCATGTTTTAGAGTATTTTTTATTCTGTACAGGCTTCCTTCTTTTCACTCTGTCATTTAGGTTAGTATTGTGGAGTAACTACAATGTTGTTGATCCATCCTCAGTTTTCTTCTATCACAGCCATTTAGCTCTTAATGTCACCTTTGGCATCATGGTGAAATCCCTGAGCGGTTTCCTTCCTCTCCGGCAACTGAGTTCGGAAGGATCCCTGTATATTTGTAGTGACTGGGTGTATTGATACACCATCCAAAGTGAAATTAATAACTTCACCATGCTCAAAGAGATATTCAATGTTTTTTACCCATATATCAATATGTGCCCACCTTTGCTATGCATTGGAAAACCTCCCAGGTATTTGTGGTTGTATCCGTGTTTGAAATTCACTGCTCGACCTTACAGATAATTGTGTGTGGGCTACACAAATCAGGTAGTCATTCAAAAATCATGTTAAACACTCAATTACACAAAGAGTGAGTCCATGAAACGTATTATGTGACTTGTTTAGCAGAACTTATTTAGGCTTTGTCACACCCTGGCCTTAGTATTCTGTGTTTTCTTTATTATGTTGGTTAGGCCAGGGTGTGACATGATTTATGTGTCTTGTTTTGTCTAGGGGTTTTTGTAGTCTATGGGGTTGTGTTCAGTTGAGTGTGTTCTTGAATAGTCTATGGTTGCCTGGAGTGGTTCTCAATCAGAGGCAGGTGTTTATCGTTGTCTCTGATTGGGAACCATATTTAGGCAGCCATATTTTTTAGGCATCTTGTGGGTGATTGTTTCCTGTCTCTGTGTTCTCTGCACCAGTTAGGACTGTTTCGGTTTTGCCACGTTTTCTTATTTTGTATTTGTATAGTGTTTTCGTCTTTATTAAAGATGCTTAACAATAACTACGCTGCATTTTGGTCCTCCTCTCCTTCCCAGGAAGAAAACCGTTACAGGCTTGCCATAACAAAGGGGTTGAATACTTATTTACTCAATACATTTCAGATTTTCATTTTTAATTCAATTATAAAAAGTTCTAAAAACATAATTCCACTTTGACATTATGGGTTATTGTGTTTAGGCCAGTGAAACAACATCTCAATTTAATACATTTTTAATTCAGGCTGTAACACAACAAAATGTGTACAAAGTTAAGAATTGTGAATACTTTCTGATGGCACTGTAGAAGTAGCTGTTTCCATCGCTTTGCAAGGGCCTTGGCTTCTGTGTCATTACAGGAAACACAGATTCGAGGGGGAGTTGTGTTTTTAGAAACAGAAGGTACACTACATTACCAAAAGTATGTGGACACCTGCTCGTCGAACATCTCATTCTAAAATCATTGGCATTATTATGGAGTTGGTCCCCCCCCTTCCCTGTTATAACAGCCTCCACTCTTCTGGGAAAGCTTTCTACTAGATGTTGTAACATTGCTGAGGGGACAGATGTTGCGCGATTAGGCCTGGCTCACAGTCAGAGTTCCAATTCATCACAAAGGTGTAAGGTTGAAGTCAGGGCTCTGTACAGGGCAGTCAAGTTCTTCCACACCAATATCGACAAAACATTTCTGTATGGACCGGGCTTTGTCATGCTGAAACAGGAAAGGGCCTTCCCCAAACTGTTCGCACAAAGATGTAAGCACAGAATCTTCTAGAATGTCATTGTATGCTGTAGTGTTAAGATTTTCCTTCACTGGAACTAAAGGGCCTAGCCCGAATCATGAAAAGCAACCCCAGACCATTATTCCTCCTCCACCAAAACAGTTTTACAGGCACTATTCATTGGGTTGTCCTGGCATCCACCAATCCCACATTAGTCCGCCAGACTGTCAGATGGTAAAGCATGCTTCATCACTCCAGAGAACTTGTTTCCACTGCTCCAGAGTCTAATGGTGATGAGGTTTACACCACTCCAGCCGACACTTGGCATTGTGCATGGTGATATTAGGCTTGGGTGCGGCTGCTCGGCCATGGAAACCAATTTCATGAAGCTCCCGACAAACAGTTCTTGTGCTGACGTTGCTTCCAGAACAGTTTGGAATCTGGTAGTGAGTGTTGCAACTAAGGACAAACTATTTTTACGCACTACGTGCTTCAGCACTTGGCGGTCCCATTTTGTGAGCTTGTGTGGCCTGCCACTTCACGGCTGAGCCATAGTTGCTCCTAGACGTTTCCACTTCACAATAACAGCACTTACAGTTGACCGGGGTAGCTCTAGCAGGGCAGAAATGTGACAAACTGTTTTGTTGGAAAGGTTGAAAGTCCCTTTGAAAGTCACTGAGCTCTTCAGTAAGGCCATTCTACAGCCAATGTTTGTATATACAGTATGGCGTACTTGGTTTGTGTGTGTGTGTGTGTATGTGTGTGTGTGTTGGTGAATGTGTGTGTGTGTTCTGCTCTCACCCTTTAATGCCAGTGATGAGGAAGACCAGGTTTCCATTGATCTTGGTACAGTTGGTGAACTTGTCTATGTTGCTGGAGTCCACAGTCTGGGCTGACTGCAGACTGGCTGTACCTATACCATCACAGGCTAAAACAGACAAGGAGATGAAGATGAAGAAGGAGAAAAGATGACGTGCTCAAAATGTCCACAGATGTTCAAGGGAAACAGGTGTTCTACTTCATTCCAACCACTTCAAAATGCATCCAGTACACTCACATGGAACAGACAGTCACAAAAGACACACAGAGGTTGTAGAGGTTGGAGCAGTGGGTAAGCCATTATCATACACAACCACAACCACAGCACAACCACAACCCCAGCACAACCACAACCACAGCACAACCACAACCACAGCACAACCACAGGACAACCCCAGCACAAACACAACCACAGCACAACCACAACCACAGCACAACCCCAGCACAACCACAGCACACCACAACCACAGCACAACCCCAAATACATCCAATCAACCAGATGAATATACTGGATGTGAATGGCAGTGGGATAAGGCCCAGGACAGTGCAGGATTAGGGTACCTTTTGGACAGATATCAGTGCAGGCGATGCACATCTTGATGCGGTCATTTTCTACTTCCATCTTGTTGCTGGGACAAGCCCTCACACAGGAGCTGTGGTCCACCACAAAGTTATCTGGAACAGCATACACAGAGTTAACCACGGCATGTGTCGGATCACTTGCATGATAACAGACTCTCACATTCAGGTATTGATATATGAAGGGACAAGTACAACTGTATGACTGACTGCCATGGAGCAATACTGTAAATGAACAGTATAGCATATGTTTATGCTTGTGAGACTTGAAGGCAGTGAACAGTAGTGAAACGTTTCCACTGCTGCTGTTCTACTGAAGATGAATCATCTGATTAAAGATGTTCCTTGTCCTCTTTATCTTGTCTTATTGTTGTCTCCAGGTGAGACCGTATTTGCTCTACTGCTTTGGCTGGCATGATATCTGATAGTCTGAACTGAGGAAGGGAGAGTTTAGGGACACACAGACACATCAAATGATTGCTTTGCTCACAGCCTCAGGTTTAGAGATGGACACCTAAATTGCATGGGTCCTTGTGGCAGGCCATCTCCAGAATAACATGGTATAGTGGCCTGGTCTACAGTAGTGCATTAGGGAATAGGGTAGAAAGGCTAGCAGAGCTCCAAGTGGAAAGCCAGAGTTACAGATCAGAGCGCCTAGCGCAGTGCCTTGCAGAGTGCCGGGCACACGCCCCACTTCAAAAGACCATGAAAAGACTCCATTGCTAAAAAATAACGTGTTAATTATGTACTTTTCTTATCCCTCACTCTGCACCCATTCCCCTCTCCCTCCCTCCCATCCCTGCCTGCTACCCTGCCCTCCCAGAACCCCATCCTCTTTGTCTTTGTAGGGTTGTATCTGGCATGTGAGCCAAAATAACTCCCAACAGTGTCTTGAAATCTGTACAAAACACCCACTCATCCTGGCTATTTAAATCAGCACCGAGCGGAGAGAGGAGAGGACAGGTTATTTAAATCAATGGAGGAAATGGCTTCTTTAAAGGGAAGGGAGGATGAAGGGGAGATGTGAAGAGGGTGCTAAGTAGAGATGACCAAGGAAGTTTCTTTCTGTGTTCTTCTGGGAAAAAAAGTTCAGACTTAAAAACAGGATATTGAGAAATTAATCAATATCCTGAGGCCCTTGGTAGTTCATGAGCTACTGCTCAGCTCTGCTCAGCTAATGATGATGTTTCAAGGCTGTTTGAATGGTGTCCTTCTGATCTGTGACGGTTAAGTGTTTATGGCAAGGAGAGTGTTTGTATGTCGGTGTGTGTTATATGTTCAGAATATGACAGAGCAGTTTATCTTCAGGGTATTTGGTATGTACAGTGGGATCCGAAATTATTGACACCCTTGATAAAGCAAAAATTACTGTAGAAAATAAACAATTCAAATACTGAGCTATATTGTATGCAACAAAAAAAACTATACAATTGCTCAGAGAAAGACATTTTGTTTGTTAAGTAAAACATTTCTTTCTCAAAAAGGTAGGGGTCAAAATGATTGACACCCCAGTTTTCAATACCGATCAATACCTCACATTGCGAGGATAACAGCACTGAGCCTTTTTCTAAATGTTTTATGAGTTGGAAAGGATCTTAGACCATTTCTCCATACAGAATCCTTCCAGATCCTTGATATCCTCCCTCTGTACTTATGGACTGCCCTCTTCAATTCAAACCACAGGCTTTCAATGTGTTTCAAGTCCAAACACTGAGATGGCCATTGCAAAATGTTGATTTTGTGGCCTATTAACCATTTCTTTGTGGATTGTGATGTGTGCTTGGAGTTATTGTCTTGTGGCCAAGTTTCAGCCACCTGGCAGAGGCAACCGTGTTTTTGTCAAAAATGTCCTGGTTCTGGGTAAAGTTCATGATGCTGTTGACCTTAACAAGGGCCCCAGGACCAGTGGAAGAAAAACAGCCCCATAACATCAAAGATCCACCACCATATTTTACTGTAGGTCTGGGATTCTTTGCATTGGTGTGCATGGCCAAAGAGAACTATTTTCATATCATCCATAACTCCATTTTTTGAGTTGAGTTTTTTTGTATTGTATTGAAATGTATTGAAATCAGTAACTCCCCCAAATGTACTCTGCATATTTAATGACTCTAAGAACAAGAACATGTATTTAAAAAAGATAATTGCTAATAGAAAATACATAATTGTATTTTCGTTAATGGCAAAATATGGTAATCAGACAACAATGAAATGTAAACGCCTGGAGTTTGCTGAAAGGCATTGGCACTTGGATTGGAACTGGTGCTTTGGTCAGATGACATGAAAAAAAAGCTCTTTGGCCACACCAGTGGTGTTGCAAATATCATCAAAATATGTTGGGATTATTGATGTTATGGGGCTATTTTGCTTCCACTGGTAAAACACGTGTTTTATGTCCCGTTATTTCACAAAAGCACGTGTACTGTATGTTGTTGTGTGTGTGTCATTCCTTACGTGGGCACTTCTTGACGCAGAAGGCTCCGTAGGTGTACTTGGCTCTGGGGTTGCTTTCCAGCTGGAAGGTGGTGGGGTTGTATACATGGGGCTGGGGGCACTGGGTCACACACGCCCCGCTGTCGTTGAAGTTGGTGCAAGCCTGTAGATGAAACACACACAAGTACGTGTGCGCACACACACAAACACACATATTAGTGCTGGGTGCTCATGGAAACACAGTTAGCAGATTGTGGTTTCCAGCTAAATAACAGTCCTTAAAGATTGTTTTTGTCACTGGCAGCCCTATGCTCTCCAAGCAAGCACATGATCAAGTAACTGGTATGTAGCTGTAAACACAAAGACTGTTAAACACTACACAGACTTAATGGGTGACAAATGGCACCCTATTCCCTATGTAGCACACTATCTTTGATAGGGCTTTGGTTAAAGACATAACTATATAGGGGATAGGGTGCCATTTGGAATGCAACCCCAGAGTGTTTTTCCACTCTGAAGATAGCTCAGGTGTGAATAACATGAAAACCATTGATTCAAATCCGTGTTGAAAAAGTAATATCAATAGTTAGAACTCCCACTATCTAATTAAACAGAAAGGAGCCCAATACATCATGAAATATAACACAAACTCTGGAAATAAGTTAGATCCAGAAAGGATAAATGGATAAAGAGAGAGAGAAGATAGGAGAGAGAGAGTAAAGGCTGATTTCCTCTTCGTCTGAAGAGGAGTAACAGGGATCGGACCAAAACGCAGCGTGGTAAGTGTCCATGTTTTAATAGTATAAACTGAACACAAAACAGTGCCGTGTGGCACAAACACTGACACAGGAACCACTGTGCATACAAGCAACATAACATAGACAATCACCCACAATGACAAAACAGGCTACCTAAATATGGAGACAATGACTAACACTTGCCTCTGATTGAGAACCATATCAGGCCAAACACAGAAATAGACAAACTAGACATCCAACATAGAATGCCCACTCAGATCACACCCTGACCAAACAAAACATAGAAACATACAAATCAAACTATGGTCAGGGCATGACAGAGAGAAAAGACAGAGAGAAAAAATGTACACTACCGGTCAAAAGTTTTAAAACACCTGCTCATTCAAGGGTTTTTCTTTCTATTTACTAGTTTCTACATTGTAGAATAATAATGAAGACAACAAAACTATGAAATAGCACATATGGAATCATGTGAACCAATAAAGTGTTTAAACAAATCAAATTATATTTTACATTTGAGATTCTTCAAAGTAACCACCCTTTACCTTGATGACAGCTTTGCACATTCTTGACATTAGAGAGAGAGAGAGTAACAAAGAAAGGGAGGTGGGCACAGCACAAGGCATTGTGGGAGAAAATTTGATTTGAACGTTATCTATCTTTCCCACAAAGAACGATGGGTGTGTCCCAAAT
>NC_088398.1:56805559-56840559 GCF_034236695.1 Oncorhynchus nerka | reverse complement strand
GAGCCGGAGGAGGAGACGATGGGGAAAAGAAGATAGAGAGAGAGGGAGAGGAGAGTGAGAGAGAGCGAGAGAGAGGGAAAAAAAGAGAGCGAGAGAGAAAGAGAATAGAAGAGTCTGTGGGAGGGCCACAGGGCCATAGCCAATTATGCTGGCAGTGTTAAAGTGCACTCCTGTGCTGCCTGTCTGCGTGTCGTGGGTGAGGCAGGGGAGAAAGAAAGCGAACGAATGAGAGAGTGAGAGAGAAAAAGAGAGAGAGAGAGACTGCAGGGAGGTACTCACAGGTCTGACACTGGTCCTCCTTTGGGCCCCAGCAGCGACCATTACAGGAGACGTGACACTTCTGACCTGTGGACGACATGGGGGTAAATGATCCAGTCAAATACTTTCCATAGCAGAGATATTATGATCAAACCACCCATCTTACTAGCTCCTCTTTTAAGCACTGGCATGCTTAAGGCTATGATGATTTCAACAGTGACACTGTTCAACTCTACTGTTTTGTGTCCTTAATGCACTGTACTAGAGTTGTCTTATTAATGACTGCTGTAGGGGAGAGAGTCAGCGACAACAGCTACTAGCTAGAAACTCTGCTGCTATATTAGTGCTAGCTGTGTTTTGGAGGGCTTAATTGACTGCTTGGTAATTGCAGAGTGAGGCTGGATGAGTGCTGAATGGCGTCCTCTGTCTCTGTTCCACTTCAGTTAAGAGCAATTATATTTAAGACTGACGCTCTCTCTGACATCTCTAGCTCCCTTCCTCTCTCCCTCTCTTCATCCCTCCCTCTTTTCATCCATCCATCCCTCCCACTGGGCACAGACGTCAATTCAACGTCTATTCTACATTGGTTCAACGTAATCTCATTGAAATGACGAGGAAACAACATTGATTCAACCAGTGTGTGCCCAGTGGGCTGGTACTCGCTCGGACTCCATCAACTGTCCTTTGCTACCCTTCTCTCCATCTCTCCCTCCCTCACTCAATCACTCACTCGCACTTAGTCAATAGAAATTGTAACACATGCTGTACAATAAGTCAGTAATATTGTAAATAAGTCATATCTATCAGTACTATTGTAAAATAAGTCATATCTATCAGTAATATTGTAAAATAAGTCATATCTATCAGTAATATTGTAAAATAAGTCAGTAATATTGTAAAATATGTCATATCTATCAGTAATATTGTGAAATAAGTCAGTAATATTGTAAATAAGTCATATCTATCAGTAATATTGTAAAATAAGTAATATCTATCAGTAATATTGTAAATAAGTCATATCTATCAGTAATATTGTAAATAAGTCATATCTATCAGTAATATTGTAAATAAGTCAGTAATATTGTAAAATAAGTCATATCTATCAGTAATATTGTAAATAAGTCATATCTATCAGTAATATTGTAAAATAAGTCATATCTATCAGTAATATTGTAAATAGGACATATCTATCAGTAATATTGTAAAATAAGTCATATCTATCAGTAATATTGTAAATAGGGCATATCTATCAGTAATATTGTAAAATAAGTCATATCTATCAGTAATATTGTAAATAAGTCAGTAATATTGTAAATAAGTCATATCTACTTTTAAACTGGGACAAAATAGAGATGCTTGTTCTAGGTCCCAAGAAACAAAGAGATCTTCTGTTGAATCTGACTATCAATCTTAATGGTTGTACAGTCGTCTCAAATAAAACTGTGAAGGACCTCTGCGTTACTCTGAACCCTGATCTCTCTTTTGAAGAACATATCAAGACTGTTTCAAGGACAGCTTTTTTTCCATCTATGTAACATTGCAAAAATCAGAAACTTTCTGTCCAAAAATGATGCAGAAAAATTCATCCATGCTTTTGTCACTTCTAGGTTAGACTACTGCAATGCTCTACTTTCCGGCTACCCGGATAAAGCACTAAATAAACTTCAGTTAGTGCTAAATACGGCTGCTAGAATCCTGACTAGAACCAAAAAATGTGATCATATTACTCCAGTGCTAGCCTACCTACACTGGCTTCCTGTCAAGGCAAGGGCTGATTTCAAGGTTTTACTGCTAACCTACAAAGCATTACATGGGCTTGCTCCTACCTATCTCTCTGATTTGGTCCTGCCGTACATACCTACACGTACGCTACGGTCACAAGACGCAGGCCTCCTAATTGTCCCTAGAATTTCTAAGCAAACAGCTGGAGGCAGGGCTTTCTCCTACAGAGCTCCATTTTTATGGAATGGTCTGCCTACCCATGTGAGAGACACAAACTCAGTCTCAACCTTTAAGTCTTTACTGAAGACTCATCTCTTCAGTGGGTCATATGATTGAGTGTAGTCTGGCCCAGGAGTGTGAAGGTGAACGGAAAGGCTCTGGAGCAACGAACCGCCCTTGCTGTCTCTGCCTGGTCGGTTCCCCTCTTTCCACTGGGATTCTCTGCCTCTAAGCCTATTACAGGGTCCATGGCTTACTAGGGCTCTTTCATACCGTCCCTAGGAGTGGTGCGTCACTTGAATGGGTCGAGTCACTGATGTGATCTTCCTGTCTGGGTTGGCGCCCCCCCTTGGGTTGTGCCGTGGCGGAGATCTTTGTGGGCTATACTCGGCCTTGTCTCAGGATTGTAAGTTGGTGGTTGAAGATATCCCTCTAGTGGTGTGGGGGCTGTGCATTGGCAAAGTGGGTGGGGTTATATCCTTCCTGTTTGGCCCTGTCCGGGGGTGTCATCGGATGGGGCCACAGTGTCTCCTGACCCCTCCTGTCTCAGCCTCCAGTATTTATGCTGCAGTAGTTTATGTGTCGGGGGCTAGAGTCAGTTTGTTATATCTGGAGTACTTCTCCTGTCCTATCCGGTGTCCTGTGTGAATTTAAGTATGCTCTCTCTAATTCTCTCTTTCTCTCTCTGGGAGGACCTGAGCCCTAGGACCATGCCTCAGGACTACCTGACCTGATGACTCCTTGCTGTCCCCAGTCCACCTGGCAGTGCTGCTGCTCCAGTTTCAACTGTTCTGCCTGTGATTATTATTATTTGACCATGCTGGTCATTTATGAACATTTGAACATCTTGGCCATGCTCTGTTATAATCTCCACCCGGCACAGCCAGAAGAGGACTGGCCACCCCACATAGCCTGGTTCCTCTCTAGGTTTCTTCCTAGGTTTTGGCCTTTCTGGGGAGTTTTTCCTAGCCACCGTGCTTCTACACCTGCATTGCTTGCTGTTTGGGGTTTTAGGCTGGGTTTCTGTACAGCACTTTGAGATATCAGCTGATGTACGAAGGGCTATATAAATCAATTCAATGTTTTATTTATTTTTTATATCTATCAGTAATATTGTAAATAAGTCATATCTATCAGTAATATTGTAAAATAAGTCATATCTATCAGTAATATTGTAAAATAAGTCAGTAATATTGTAAAATAAGTCATACCTATCAGTAATATTGTAAAATAAGTCAGTAATATTGTAAAATAAGTCATATCTATCAGTAATATTGTACAATAAGTCATATAGATCAGTAATATTGTAAAATAAGTAATATCTATCAGTAATATTGTAAAATAAGTCATATCTATCAGTAATATTGTAAAATAAGTCATATCTATCAGTAATATTGTAAAATAAGTCAGTAAGTTTGTAAAATAAGTCATATCTATCAGTAATATTGTAAAATAAGTCAGTAATATTGTAAAATCAGTCAGTAATATTGTACAATAAGTCATATCTATCAGTGATATTGTAAAATAAGTCATATCTATCAGTAATATTGTAAAATAAGTCAGTAATATTGTAAAATAAGTCATATCTATCAGTAATATGAACCACTTCACTGTCTTTTGATCAGGTTTCTCCTCTCTGGGCAACAAACTGAACCATGAAAGCCTCTTCTGTTACACCTCCCTCTCTCTCACTCTTTCCCTCCCTCTTTGCTGTCGTTCTAGGTTAGCATAAAAACACCAGTCAGTAGAAGCTGATCAGGAGAGGAGACATGGTAATGGGGTAAGCTGGGGAGCTGGAGATAAAGACATCTGTAACATATATGTATACCTGAGCCCACTCAGAGTTGTATATGATGTCATAACCAGGCTTTAGTGTCCAAGGTCTTACTATCTACATTCTAATTCCCCTTGACCTTCAGTACAACTATCACACTCTTTCTCTCCGCATCATAATGTTTCACTACTGAAGGTTAAAATGTCGAAACGAAATTACTTTACAACTTTCTGTGTTATGGGTTTGGCTATGAGAGCTAGAGAGGCTTATACGTGGATTGATAGGGAGTCGATTTCAAATTCCTTTGTTGTTTTGAAGAGCCAATAAAAACAGAAAAAAAACCTGGAGTTGCCCCAAGAATAGAGGAGATTATAGTCTAAAGATGGATTACAAGTTTCCAGACCCCCTTTGATCTTTAGTAGGATGTGTAGTGTCTGCACTGTTTGTATGTGTGTGTGTGTGTGTGTGTGTGTGTGTGTGTGTGTGTGTGTGTACGTGCGTGCGTTCGTGCGTGCGTAAATCAGATTATCAAAAGCATTGAGTGAGACCAATGAAGAGAATGCAATATAAATGGATGATGCTGACATATCATCAATGCTGTGAGCTGGTGTTTGAAGGTTGGCAGATCCAGAGGTTGTTCTAGGACAGCTAGTCATTAATAACAAATAAAAACATACAATAAATAAAGAATGAACCAAAACCAACAGCTATATCACCAACCAATGACAAAACCACTCCATAAAACATGAGGGAACTATAGAGCAAGGGTTACAAACAGACTCGTGGGACAATGAGAGAAAATCAGGTCAGAAGAGCAATAACATAAGGCGACATAAACCCCCCCCCCCACTGTTACCCCCCACCACGACTCCCTTCGTCAGATTAGGCCGATGGCATGTTTGTGCTATACATTTTTTTAAATAATAATCATTCTGTTCACTTGTCTTCTCTTTGATTACAGAAAGGCATTACTGAGAGATTATGCATTTCTTGGAACTGTTGTTTTACGGATTCAGGTTACTAAGTGTACCCCGAATGGCACCCTATCACCTTTATAGTGTACTACTTCCCATAGAGCTCTGGTCAAAAGTAGTACACTACAGTGTATAGGAATAAGTTTCCATTTGGGACGTATAATAAATGATTGCTTTTCTGGCTGTTGACACTTCTTGTGTAGCCACTTCTCGGTTAATATGGTACATCTGTGATGTCATTTCATTAGGGTCACAGTTGAGCAAGGTATATTTTGTAGGCCCTTAGATGTGACATGTTGAGATATTATGATCTTCATTCTGTTCATGGCAGCCTTGTCCTATATGCGTCTGTCACCATGTGTTTATAACATCGTTTGTCTCTCTCCATTGTCCTGAAAGCTATAAAGGTAAATTGGTGAAATAATTTATTTGTGTATGAGAACGTGGCTGGATGGATAGACATTTCCTCTTTTGTTGGTGAGTTACTATGATATTGGTGGTCATAGTCTGGCTCTTCTTATTATTGTAAAAGACATCCAGGCTACATATAAAAGTGTTAAGAAAATGAGTCTACGTTTTCCATTGGTGAGCTACTCACATGTAACACTGCTATTGGTTGGCACAACCAGAGGGCTGACGCGGGCGTTCTTGACGATGTCTTGCCAGTGGATGGTGTCTGCGTGGCACAGGAACTTATTCTGGTCGACATAGACACCACCCTGTAGGATCTCTGTAGGATAGGAGAAAACACAGAGAAACACATCAGGACAAAGTACTCACACACACACACACACGCACGCACGCACGCACGCACGCACGCACGCACGCACGCACGCACGCACACACACACACACACACACACACACACGCACGCACGCACGCACGCACGCACGCACGCACGCACGCACACACACACACACACACACACACACACACACACACACACACACACGCACGCACGCACGTACGCACGCACGCACGCACACACACACACACACACACACACACACACACACACACACACACACACACACACACACAGATATGCGACCTGTTTCAGAAAGCTGGGTGTATAACGGACGTCACTACTTTACAGGAGAGGCATTTCATCTAAATTAATTTTTTGTTGTTGCAGTAATGCCATTTTGAACATGTTAACATTCATGTGCCGTAATAACAAACTGGTTTGTCATCTATAAATATAAATAAAGTGTGAAATCACAAAGCTGTTTAGACACAAAGAAAGTACATAATCTTGCCTAGATGAACAGCTAAAGGAGTCCTCAGCCCTGAGTACAATACCGCTCTATCAGCCAGACAGGCATGATAGATGTGGCTTTCGGCCAGACAGACCTTGTCTTATTGGTGATATTAACCGTCATCTAGTTTCGTTGTTGTTTTAGATTGGAGACTCATACCAGCAGACACACACAAACATGCACAAACACATATATGCACGCACGCACATATGTTCACACACACACACAAACACAGGAAATAATTACGTTACCCCCCCCACGATACCAAATCCATCCAGCCTGGATTTAAACCCTCAGCCAGTCAGGAGGGAAAGACAACACTAACACGTTTGTAATTTCATATTTCATGATTGGAGGGAGGAGAGGATGAGATATCCAAAATGGCACCCTATTCCCTATATAGTGCACTACTTTTGACCAGGGCCCTGGGCACTACATAGGGAATAGAGTTCAATTTGTGATGCAACCCCAGTCTTCTAATATGGATTATATTGTCAACCTCGGATCAGAGAGTTTACTGGGGCTGGGGGAGATCCGACCAACCCCCTCTCTTCACCCTCACTAACCTCCATCCCTCAGTGCACTATGGTGCACAGAGGACAGCCCTGATTATTCTCATCTTGGGAATTCTCAGAGATAATTTTATATACATTTTTTACCATTATTTAACTAGGCAAGTCAGTTAAGAACAAATTCTTATTTACAATGACGGCCTACCCCGGCCAAACCCGGACGACGCTGGGCCAATTGTGCACCGCCCTATGGGACTCCCAATAACGACCAGTATTGATAGAGCCTGGAATCGAACCAGGGTCTGTAATGACACCTATCCTCAGAGAGAGTCCTTTCCAGACCTCAGCCAGACTATTCTCAGTGAGAGTCCTTGTCAGACCTAATCCAGACTATTCTCAATGAGAGTCCTTGTCAGACCTAAACCAGACTATTCTCAATGAGAGTCCTTGTCAGACATAATCCAGACTATCCTCAATGAGAGTCCTTGTCAGACCTAATCCAGACTATCCTCAATGAGAGTCCTTGTCAGACCTAATCCAGACTATTCTCAATGAGAGTCCTTGTCAGACCTAAACCAGACTATTCTCAATGAGAGTCCTTGTCAGACATAATCCAGACTATCCTCAATGAGAGTCCTTGTCAGACCTAATCCAGACTATCCTCAATGAGAGTCCTTGTCAGACCTAATCCAGACTATCCTCAGAGAGAGTCCTTGTCAGACCTAATCCAGACTATCCTCAGAGAGAGTCCTTGTCAGACATAATCCAGACTATCCTCAGAGAGGGTCCTTGTCAGACATAATTCAGACTATCCTCAGAGAGAGTCCTTGTCAGACATAATCCAGAAAATTGTCAGTGAGAGTCCTTGTCAGACCTAATCCAGACTATCCTCAATGAGAGTCCTTGTCAGACATAATTCAGACTATCCTCAGTGAGAGTCCTTGTCAGACCTAATCCAGACTATCCTCAGAGAGAGTCATTGTCAGACCTAATCCAGACTATCCTCAGAGAGTCCTTGTCAGACCTAATCCAGACTATTCTCTGTGAGAGTCCTTGTCAGACATAATCCAGACTATCCTCAATGAGAGTCCTTGTCAGACCTAATCCAGACTATCCTCAGTGAGAGTCCTTGTCAGACCTAATCCAGACTATCCTCAATGAGAGTCCTTGTCAGACCTAATCCAGACTATCCTCAGAGAGAGTCCTTGTCAGACCTAATCCAGACTATCCTCAGAGAGAGTCCTTGTCAGACATAATCCAGACTATCCTCAGAGAGAGTCCTTGTCAAACCTAATCCAGACTATCCTCAGTGAGAGTCCTTGTCAGACATAATCCAGACTATCCTCAATGAGAGTCCTTGTCAGACCTAATTCAGACTATCCTCAGAGAGAGTCCTTGTCAGACCTAATCCAGACTATCCTCAGAGAGTCCTTGTCAGACATAATCCAGACTATCCTCAGAGAGAGTCCTTGTCAGACATAATCCAGACTATCCTCAGAGAGAGTCCTTGTCAGACCTAATCCAGACTATCCTCAGTGAGAGTCCTTGTCAGACATAATCGAGACTATCCTCAGAGAGAGTCCTTGTCAGACCTAATCCAGACTATCCTCAGTGAGAGTCCTTGTCAGACATAATCCAGACTATTCTCAGTGAGAGTCCTTGTCAGACCTAATCCAGACTATCCACAGTGAGAGTCCTTGTCAGACATAATCGAGACTATCCTCAGAGAGAGTCCTTGTCAGACCTAATCCAGACTATCCTCAGTGAGAGTCCTTGTCAGACCTAATAATCCAGACTATTCTCAGTGAGAGTCCTTGTCAGACCTAATCCAGACTATCCACAGTGAGAGTCCTTGTCAGACATAATCGAGACTATCCTCAGAGAGAGTCCTTGTCAGACCTAATCCAGACTATCCTCAGTGAGAGTCCTTGTCAGACATAATCGAGACTATCCTCAGAGAGAGTCCTTGTCAGACATAATCCAGAATATCCTCAGAGAGAGTCCTTGTCAGACCTAATCCAGACTATCCACAGTGAGAGTCCTTGTCAGACATAATCGAGACTATCCTCAGAGAGAGTCCTTGTCAGACCTAATCCAGACTATCCTCAGTGAGAGTCCTTGTCAGACATAATCCAGACTATCCTCAATGAGAGTCCTTGTCAGACCTAATTCAGACTATCCTCAGAGAGAGTCCTTGTCAGACCTAATCCAGACTATCCTCAATGAGAGTCCTTGTCAGACCTAATCCAGACTATCCTCAGAGAGAGTCCTTGTCAGACATAATCCAGACTATCCTCAGAGAGAGTCCTTGTCAGACATAATCCAGACTATCCTCAGAGAGAGTCCTTGTCAGACCTAATCCAGACTATCCTCAGTGAGAGTCCTTGTCAGACATAATCGAGACTATCCTCAGAGAGAGTCCTTGTCAGACCTAATCCAGACTATCCTCAGTGAGAGTCCTTGTCAGACCTAATCCAGACTATCCTCAGTGAGAGTCCTTGTCAGACCTAATCCAGACTATCCTCAGAGAGAGTCCTTGTCAGACCTAATCCAGACTATCCTCAGTGAGAGTCATTGTCAGACATAATCGAGACTATCCTCAGAGAGAGTCCTTGTCAGACCTAATCCAGACTATCCTCAGTGAGAGTCCTTGTCAGACATAATCCAGACTATCCTCAATGAGAGTCCTTGCCAGACCTAATTCAGACTATCCTCAGAGAGAGTCCTTGTCAGACCTAATCCAGACTATCCTCAGAGAGTCCTTGTCAGACATAATCCAGACTATCCTCAGAGAGAGTCCTTGTCAGACATAATCCAGACTATCCTCAGAGAGAGTCCTTGTCAGACCTAATCCAGACTATCCTCAGTGAGAGTCCTTGTCAGACATAATCCAGACTATCCTCAGAGAGAGTCCTTGTCAGACCTAATCCAGACTATCCTCAGTGAGAGTCCTTGTCAGACATAATCCAGACTATTCTCAGTGAGAGTCCTTGTCAGACCTAATCCAGACTATCCACAGTGAGAGTCCTTGTCAGACATAATCGAGACTATCCTCAGAGAGAGTCCTTGTCAGACCTAATCCAGACTATCCTCAGTGAGAGTCCTTGTCAGACATAATCGAGACTATCCTCAGAGAGAGTCCTTGTCAGACATAATCCAGAATATCCTCAGAGAGAGTCCTTGTCAGACATAATCCAGACTATCCTCAATGAGAGTCCTTGTCAGACCTAATCCAGACTACCCTCAGAGAGAGTCCTTGTCAGACCTAATCCAGACTATCCTCAGTGAGAGTCCTTGTCAGACCTAATCCAGACTATTCTCAATGAGAGTCCTTGTCAGACCTAATCCAGACTATCCTCAGTGAGAGTCCTTGTCAGACATAATCGAGACTATCCTCAGAGAGAGTCCTTGTCAGACCTAATCCAGACTATCCTCAGTGAGAGTCCTTGTCAGACATAATCGAGACTATCCTCAGAGAGAGTCCTTGTCAGACCTAATCCAGACTATCCTCAGTGAGAGTCCTTGTCAGACATAATCCAGACTATCCTCAGAGAGAGTCCTTGTCAGACATAATCCAGAATATCCTCAGAGAGAGTCCTTGTCAGACATAATCCAGACTATCCTCAATGAGAGTCCTTGTCAGACATAATCCAGACTATCCTCAGCGAGAGTCCTTGTCAGACATAATCCAGACTCCTGCCGAATAAAACACAGAAAAAAACTTGTTAGAAGATTTGCATTATTTACAGAGCTGTCTTTGTCTCTCAACAAATGTGTGCGTGTGGCTCTCTATATTTTCCACAAGCAGATTAGCGGCATACGGCTGAAACAGATTAGACATATTCATACCCATTACGGGGTTGGCTGGCTGGCGGATGCGCTGTAACAGTGTGTGTGTGTGACCTAGCCGTCCCGTAGCAGCCTGATTAAAGCGTACTCCACAGATGATTGGACGTGGTGTTAATATGTTTTCTGCTTCTCTCTACGGGAGGGAAGGAACCTGTCGCTCAACACGGAAATTAATTCTCAGCCACGCCATGGGAGGGGTGGGAGGATGGACGTTGCGCTAGGGTTTGTGTGTGCTAAGGTTGGTGTGTGTGTGTGTACGATTCCTCTAGGGCATGTGTGGCACTCACAGCACAGAGGGAGCAGGGGGCTGCCGCTGCTGCTCCAGGCAAGGAGGACAAACAAAGACCACCAAACACAAAACCTCAGCATGACTTCCCTGACCCCAAATGGGTTTTTATGGACCAGAGGAGAGGTGATGTGGTGTGTGCGTGCATATGCGCGTTAGCTCGTTGTTGACCCTCTCTGCGTGCGCCAACTGTGCTCACTGACTCACTCATTTTTAAACATGCGGTACACATGGGGCCTATGAGTGAAGTACGACAGATAGGAGCAAGTGGCTCAAAACAAAAAGAACCAGTGAGGTAAAAGCTTGGTTAGAACACCACCAGTATCAAAATGTTGTCACAACAGTAACACCCTCAGAAAACTGATTATTGTGAGACCATAAAAAAAAAACGATTAAAATGAAGTAAATTTCCACAGCTGAATTTGTTACGTGGAGTGGAACAGGGGAACCCAAGCGCAGACTCAGACGAGGAGACTGGGATGAAGTAACCAAGGTATTTATTGAAACACAGCGGGAAGATGGAGTGCAGGCCAGGGGAAGCTCAGATGGGTTTCAGGAAACCAGGTGTGGAGGCTGAGGATGGAGCGAGAGGGGTTGGGACAGGGTAAGCAGGTCCAGAGGCGAATCCAAGGGAGTAGTAGAGTGGGGAATCCAGCACAGAGTAGCAGGATGACGAGACGTGGGACTGGACACAGGGACCAGAGTCAGAGCGGGCGGAACTGTAGCGGAGAGGAAAACAGCGTCAGGCAAGAAAACAGGCACAACAGGATCTAACCGTAACAAACGGCTAGAAGCGTAGACTGACTGAGCAGAGATTACAATCTGGCAGCGTGGAAGTGGCAGAGCTGTGTATTTGTAGAGGTCCTGATTATGGAACAGGTTGCAGCTGGTGGAGATCTGCTCTGACTCCAGCACACCTGTCTCCGCCCACACAATCACACATAGAGAGAGAGGGAGAGAGTACTGGTGGAGTGGCGGCAGGTAAAGGAGAACCAGGATGAGCAGTAGAGGGCGTTGCGGAAACAGATGTGACAGAATTGTCCCCAAATTACAATCAACAGAAACAAGTTTAGACTTGATGATTTAGTAGTAACTTAAGAGGTAGACACACACACACACACACACACACACACACACACACACACACACACACACACACACACACACACACACACACACACACACACACACACACACACACACACACACACACACACACACACACACACACACACACACACACACACACACACACACACACTTGCTTTGGACACACACACAACTTGCTTTGGACACAAAGAGCAGTGTGATATTAGATGCAGGTAGAAATGGATTATAGCTTCAACACGGCAGCACACACAATAACCCTTGATGAGAAATTGCTTCCTTGAACAGCCTGTAATAGCAGCTAGCGTATGAGCATTGATTTATGATTGTGTTCATTGACTAAAGAGGTCTGGAGGATGCAGAGTAAGTCTTAGGCCCAAATGTCACCCTACTGGATATAGTCCACTTCTTTTGACCATAGGGATGTTGTCAAAAGGAATGCACTTGATAGGGAATAGGGCTCCATTTGGGAGGCAGATTGGGATTCATGACAGTGTGTCGTTATTCACCATTTATCCTCCAAACAGGCACTCAACTATAATATTAACAAGCATACAGTTAACACCCAAGGGAAGAGGTACAGAAACCACAGAGTTGACCAAGTAATCTTTCATGGAGAGAATGAATAAACCAAACATGCACACACACATCCACACACAGTCTTGTACAGTTAACCTTGTTTGGCGTTAGGGTTAGGGTTCAGTTAGGGTTCAGTCCCATTCAAAAACCTAACCCTAACCCGTACTCTTACCCTAACCTCAATCCTAACCCTAAACCTAACCCTAGCTCTTAACCCTAAAACTGACCCTAGCTCCTAACCCTAACCCGTAACGTGATTCTAACCCAAACCATAATTCTAACCTTAACCCTAAACCCCCTAGAAATAGCATTTGACCTCGTTGAGACTAACAAAATATTGCAAGTTGGTCAAATGTTTGTTTGTTTACTATTCTTAACTTTTGGTCCCCACAAGTAGTTAAACATGTCCACACACACACACACAAGCACACACACACTAGAAAGACAAGACATACTAACAAATGTACTGTAAGATTAAAAAAACAGCACTAACTCTCCTACACTATATGCTGTGTGCTTGAGTAGCTGCCGCTGGTGTGTGTGTGCGTGTGTGTGTATGTGTGTGTGCGTGGTGTGTATGTGTGTGCGTGGTGTGTATGTGTGTGCGTATGCATGTGTGTGTGTGTGTGTGCGTGTATGTGTGTGTGTGTGTAAGTGTGTGTGTGTGTGCGTGCGTGTGTGTATGTGTGCGTGTGTGTGTGTGTGTGTGTGTGTGTGGCTGGCAGCAGGTAGTGTATGCCTCTGTTGATTGTTTAGTGGGTTGAAAGCGGTCTCTTAATTAGCCTATTCACTGAGCCTGGGTTCCCAGCTATCCCTGGTCCCATGAGCCACACACACACACGTCTACTGTATGTCAAAACATCTCTTCCGCCTCCCTCCCTCCCACCTCTCCCTGCCCTCCTCTTTCCATCCCTCCATCCCAAACAAACCATCGGAGGAAAGCAGAACAAATGTATGCAGCCAATTCTTCCAAGGGTAAACGCTCCTTCTGTTTTTTAATTGCAGAGTGGGGAGAAATGTGATTAATTCTGGGAGGCAGATATCAAGCTTGGCTCATACAGCTCGCATGGTTGGAAAAGGCTTTAATGGCCTCTTGATAAAGGATGCAAATCATTGTCTTGTTGTTATTGTGTTATCTAATAAAATGATAAGATGGAGAATATTCACGTGTTTTATATGGGGATCTGAGGTCATTCTTTCTAGTGTGTTTATGTGTGTGTGTGTGTGTGTGTGTGTGTGTGTGTGTGTGTGTGTGTGTGTGTGTTGTGTGTGTGTGTTTATACACCACACATTCCAACTAACCTTATGCTGTGAAAGTCTTAACATGATAAATGGCTTCATATTCTCAATAATAATGAAAAAACCTTCACTGTATTTATAGTGTGAAATTGCAGTTTTGGAATTTTTTCACAGAGACACAGAGACACACACACTCCCTGTAATAGGGAGAGCAGTTTGGGGCAAACTGTTTATATCACAGACACACACACCTAGTTTAGATGGACATAGTTTAGTAAATTGAATCTTCCTGAGCTCGCCTAGCGCGTCAATTACCAATCAGCAGTATACTAGCACTGAGGCCCAGAAGGGTGCACCTTGAAAAATATTAATTAGTCTATACAAGACTGAACACAATTAAAGAAACATGCTGTTCACAACCCTACTGCTCACACACACACACACACACACACACACACACACACACACACACACACACACACACACACACACACACACACACACACACACACACACAATCTATGGTCAGAGGTAGTGCTCTATACAGGAAACCATTTCAGACAGATACAAATATTGATCCTTAATATATAATAGTGTAATGGCGTAATGGGTGGGTCACAAGTTTTGAAGACCTCTCTCTATGTTTTATATACATGTAACCATTTAGTAGACACTGTTATCCAGAGCGAGTAGAAGCCACATCACGATATATTGCGCTTCTTTCTCTAAATGATGAATAAGGAGTAAGACATCGGCCTCATGTCATAGGCTCTGGTCAAACGTTGTGTCATATATGGGGAATAGGGTGCCATGTGAGACACAGTCAGGGTTGCCTACACCAGCGGGCACACACATACACACACATACACACACACACACACACACACACACACATATAGAGAGAGAGAGAGAAAACAGTCCTTCTCATCCCAGCCTGGCCTTCTGGGCCCTGTTTCGTTACCAAGGATACCACATCTCTGTGACAAATCTGAGCTGAGTAAACTTCAACAAACAATGAGATAAACAAAACCACAGAGCGTTTTCCCTTGAGGAACCACAGAACTGTGCCAAGAACACTAATACAACCACCGATGTGACCACTAGATGTGATCTCATTCTAATACAACCACAACAACTATGTGACCACATTCTAATTCTATATTCCAAGTGATGATAGCAGGTGTTTAATCTAAGTACTGTGGCTGTGTCTGGCAGCTGCAGTGAATCCAGCCTGTACTGCTTTACTGGGTCTATGAGCACAGAGCACAGTTGACCCTGCACTCATCCCACCTACAGGCCAGACCAGGGGGACTCTCTCTGGCACACAGCTGAGAAAGGTTTCAAAGGAAAACTATGTTTATGCTCTAAAGGATAAACACTACAGTACATGAACCAGCTGTTAGCAAACGTATACAAATATCCATATGAATTATACATTCTAAAACACATTTATGTATCAAGACACAATCATATATCTATTCAAAGAAACGCCAAATGCAAAAGCAACCCCGCTTCGCCTTCGAGAAACTAATGATGCCAAAATATAAAGGAGGCATGACACTTCCGGATATGAAAACACATTTCATATGTAACAAGACAAACTATATACTGCGTCTACCCACCAAAAGAACCCCCCTCTTGGTTAGCAATTGTAGAAGAAATGTCCCAGCCCATGCCACTTAGATTGAATACTACCTGAATATCTGAAAGATTATCCAACTATATCTGCTTCTTGGAATGTTCTTAAAATGGTTGTCTCCTTGTGCACCTCCTTTCAAACAAATATCTGGAGTAACCCACACACATATGAATTAATCACAGACCTGTATTGTGGAGAGGCTGGCTACAGATGGGAGTTTGGACCATGTCTGATTTGTATAAAGATTGTACAATTATGGGTCTGAATGAACTAAAGGATAAGATCGGCTTTACCAACCATTTTAGAATAATTCCAATTGCACAGGCAGTCAAGTCGGCAGATAGATGAATTACATTTAAACATGATTTGAACAAATTGGAAAGTTTCATAAAGGATGTCCATTACAAAAGCCACCTGGCATCTAGGGTGTATAAATTCTTAAACGAAAAAAGAAGGGGACTAGACCTTCCCTTACGAGAGAAATGGGGTAAAGATTTGAAGATGAATATACCAGAAATTGAATGGAAAAATTGCTTTAAAACGTGCAGAGCATCTAAAACACAAATGGTTAAGTTTAATATAATGAATAGAACTTACTTGACTCCCTCTAAAATGTACAAAGCAAAAGTGCCATCCGATAGTAAATGTTGCAGATGTAAATCAGATGATGCTGAGCTTGTTCATATGTTGGTCAAGTTGGAAGCATATTGGAAAATAATCTTCTCTCTATTTCAAGGAGCAATAGAAAATGCACTACATACAAATACAGCTGTTATCTTGCTGGGAATGAACCTCCCAGAAAATACACCAAATGCTTCTATGCTCAGGTCACTAACGCTCATTGTTAACTGTCTTTTTTTCTTCCTTTTTTTCTTGGTGTTGAATTTGACCCCTTTTTCTCCCCAATTTCATGTTATCCAATTGTTAGTAGCTACTATCTTGTCTCATCGCTACAACTCCCGTACGGGCTCGGGAGAGACGAAGGTTGAAAGTCATGCGTCCTCCGATACACAACCCAACCAAGCCGCACTGCTTCTTAACACAGCGCCATTCAACCCGGAAGCCAGCCGTACCAATGTGTCGGAGGAAACACCGTGCACATGGCAACCTTGGATAGCGCGTACTGCGCCCGGCCCGCCACAGGAGTCGCTGGTGAACGATGAGACACGTTAACTCTCATTTTAAGGCATTGGAAAGAGGAGCAGTCGCCCTCATTTGCAGAATGGCTCAAGCTGTCAATGAACATTGTCACATTTGAAAAATATGAATCTGAAGGAACATGAAGTAAAAAATGGGCCATTTAAAGTTGTCTAGAGGGAACGAAAGCTGGAGAAAATTGTATTTATTATGTGTAATTAATACTAATCATGTGTGTACAAATAATGTACACAATGAGACATTTCTAGCCCTCCCATATATGCAATGTTTGTATTTATATTTTTTGTTACGATGAACTTGTGACATGCAAAGAGAAGGAGAGTATTAGAAAGGTCACTGAGTCAAAATAAGAGGAGAGAGAACAATGTTGACATTGTTGGGGTCTTGTTTGTTGTTGTTTGTTTGGTGTCACATGTTGTATGTGTTATTAAAAAATATATATTAATAATAAAAAATAAAATAAGAATGTTAATTATCTATGTATCCAGACACAATGAGGTGAGTAACAGAATGTTAATTATCTATGTATCCAGACACAATGAGGTGAGTAACAGAATGTTAATTATCTATGTATCCAGACACAATGAGGTGAGTAACAGAATGTTAATTATCTATGTATCCAGACACAATGAGGTGAGTAACAGAATGTTAATTATCTATGTATCCAGACACAATGAGGTGAGTAACAGAATGTTAATTATCTATGTATCCAGACACAATGAGGTGAGTAACAGAATGTTAATTATCTATGTATCCAGACACAATGAGGTGAGTAACAGAATGTTTTATATCTGGCTTAATAAACACTCTAATCACCTAAAGAAATAGACAGATGAGACAGAGCTCTTGGCAACTAGGTAGTTCATTTAGCCTCATATCACCCCATTTATACCACAGCTTAATACAAGGTCAGGGGGAAGAGGACCTCACGTAAATCTCCTATAGGAATGGGGGTGCTATTTTAATGCTATTTTAATGTGGTTAACACTGGGACACAGTGAAATACATCCAGGGAGCCATTCACACGAAATTGCGCTTTTATGTAATTAACTAGTGACCTGAAAAGAACAACTGCATTAACTCTACTACATAAAATACTTTATGAGAGGTTCGCTGAAGAGAGGGGCAGGAGGGGTTTGAGAGAGGGAGGATGTTGAGAGAGGGGCAGGAGGGGTTTGAGAGAGGGAGGATGTTGAGAGAGGGGCAGGAGGGGTTGAGAGAGGGGCAGGAGGGGTTTGAGAGATGGAGGATGTTGAGAGAGGTGTTTTTCTGCATGTGCAGTGATGCGTTAATGCACATTGGGGTTGTTGTGAGTGGATGGGAAAGGACGTGGAGACACGACTTTTTAACCCAACGACTCCGGTGACATTCACGCCTGAACGACCACGCCAGGAAGAATGTCACGTGATAATCATGTGATCATCATAATACAATTATATTTAATTTTATTATGGGGAGGGATGGTGGACTAGAATCTAGAGACTTCAAAAAAACTGTCTGTGTCTCAAGGGACACCTTATTCCCTAGATAGTGCACTATTTTGGACAAGGGCCCATCCTGAGCCCTATAGGGCTCTGGTCTAAAGAAGTGCACTATCTAGGGAATAAGGTGCCCTTTGAGACACAGACTCTCCTAAATGCTAACAGTTAAGGCATCTATTTTGTCTTCTTTCTTTCCATCTAAACGGCTCAAGGTCGGTTCCCTGGTTCACAATGAGTCATTTTTGTCCTGGAGAGGAGGACAGTCAGAGTGGAAAACAAGAGCTCGACCCCATAACAGCACTTGAAAACAAATTACATTCGCAATAAATAAAAGACTGCAGCCGCATAGAAATACACCTCCTTTAGATCCGCCTTCAAGGTTGATGTGGATAAAAAAAAACTACTGAAAAAGGAAAAAGGATGAAAAATGAGAAAGGAAGCAAAAAGTGTGCTTGTCTTCACCTCAGAGCGGAGTGCATGGGCCATTTGTGCTGGCGTCCGTTGAAGGAAAATGTCAATATAAAATGGGGGAAAAAGACAAAAGAAGTCCAACTATCCATACCTAAATGCTCTTCTTTTAATATATATGTTCAATCCATTACATCAATACATCTATATATCCAACAGATTTAGAGTAATGACACATCTTTCAAAAGGGACCACAATATTTTTAGCATGAAAGATGTTGTCTTGAAATTGGTAGTGAAGGAAAAATGGTGGTAAAGTGGTGGTAAAGAGGTACAGATGTCGGATCTTAATTTGAGACAGATTTCTATAGCAGGAAAATAATCCTGCAGCAACAGGAAATGTGAATTATTATGTGGATTATAATTAAATGGACATTTTTGTTGAGGTTGATGCAATTTCAAAATGGAAATTGCAAACTTTAGAAGCCTTTTTTAACTCAAAAACACAAGTTTGCAGAAAAACTATCAGAAACAAAAGAGTTTTCAAATGAAGATCCTACATCTGTAGTATAGGGGTGGTAAAGCCAGGGGTGGTAAAACTTGGCCTGGTTTGGTAAAAAAAAAAATGTTTGTGTGTTTCTGTGTTTGTGTGTCTTTTCCTCATGACCTGACTGTCCTTGGCATCTGCAGCAGCCAACCAGCAATATTGTTATGTGTAACAAAGGCACACACATACTGTACACACACGCACACACACACACACACACACACACACACAGACACACACACACACACACATACACACACACACACACACACACACAGACACGTACGCACGCACGCACACACACACACACACACACACACACACACACACACACACACACACACACACACACACACACACACACACACACACACACACACACACACACACACACAGTGTAGGCCATTGGAACTGCAGACGGCATTGGGGCGTTATTCGGCCACAATCCTTCTCTCTCCTGCCACCGCCCGCCATCACGCCCGACACGCCTCTCCACTCCTCCATGGCTGGTAGTAATTGCGTTTAAATTTGTGATTAAATTTCGCCCATCCCTCACGCTATTGTTTCCAGAAATCTTTATGAAAAATGGCAGAGTTGAAAGGATTATGGAATTACTCTGAGAAGGGAGCCATTGTTTAAGTTAAAAGGAGAGAGCAAGGGAGGGAGGAAAAAGCCCAAAGGGAGGAGGAAGGGAAAGGGGGTTATGTACTGGACATTTCCCTACTTTAGCCACGACAAAGCCCTGATCACCTTTACCTTATGGTTAAGATAGAGGAGGAAGCAGTGAGTCAGAAAAATGGAACCACACAATGTGTAAGAGGTGGTAGAAGTGTATAAGAAGAATATATTGAATATATTGATTAACATTATATAGCTCGAGGTAGTTGGAAAGGTAGTGTAACCAAGCACACACTCTGCTCCCAGGTGAATGTGAGCAGTACATGTGCTTGTACATAACTATTCATATTAGAGGATAACATTACATATTCATACAAGACGATCATAGCTGCAAGTGTAAGAAACAAGGGAGGAATTAAAGATAGAAGAGAGAAAAAGGGAAGCGAAAGAGAGTAAAGAGAGAGAGGGCAAAAGAGTAGAGGGACAGAAAACAGAATGGGAGGGAGAAACAAAGAGAGCATGGTATGGGGGATTGCTGAGGGCCACTTTGCTTATCAATGTTGATGTCTGATCAGCTCCCTGTAGCGTTGGAATGAGGCGATCTCTCTCTTTCAAACGGACACAGAGAAATAAACCTGAGCTAAATGAGAGCACGGTGCACCTGCATACAAATGACCCTGGCTCATCCTCAACACAGACCTGACTGGGGAAACAAAGCCACGGAGCTGGATGGCGGCAGTCTGTGTGTGTGTTTGTGTGTGGCCGTGCTCTGTATATGGCTGTGCTCTGTATATTTAGCTCATTAATGTGTACGTGCCAACAACAGGTCACACACAGCCACTTTCTTTCTGTTTAGAGCTGCTGCTGCTTTTCCAATCAGACCTGACCGTGACCCTGCATCTGACTGACAGCCCTAATCAAATCAAATCAAGCTTTATACAGCACACTTCAGACATGGAACGCAACGCAATGTACAGTACAGGAAAAAAACTATTAAAAAAACTACGAAAAGCTGAAATAAAACTACACCACAAACATAAGATTTAAAAACAAAAGAAGGACACAAACTGAACAACTAGAAAGCACCCTTAGGAAAAGCAAAGCTAAAAATATGTGTTTTAAGATATCTTTTAAATGTGTCAGTTTTGGCCCTCAGGTTCTCTGGCAGGCTATTCCAGAGGCTGGGGGGCATAATAACTAACAGCCTCCATGCCTCATGGTCCTAAACTTTGGGATAGTTAAAAGGCCAGTGCCAGAGGACCTGAGGGACATGTATTGGGGTGCACGATCATGGATTGATTTAAAAACCAATAGAATAATCTCAACATTATTTAAAAAACTCACAAGCAGTTGGTGCAGAGACCTTAAACCCGGTGTAATGTGTGCTCTCTGTCTGGTCTTAGTCAGTGTCTGTGCTGCAGCATTCTGTATGTTTTGCAGTTGACCAATGGCTTTCTTGGGTAGACCAGACAGAAGAGCATGACAGTAGTCAAGCCTGTTTGTAATCAAAGCATGGATGAGTCTCTCATCATGACAATGTTCCTCAGGTGGGAAAAAGCTATTTTAGTCATATTCCTAATGTGTGACACAAAATTTTATTCAGAATCTAAAACAACACCTAGATTTTTTTGCCTGGTGTTTTATCTTTATTGCATGTGAATTTAAATGTTTGGCTAAATTCTTTACCAGTGCTTTGGCTCCAACAATACCTCGGACTAAGCTGGAGGAAGTTGTCAGCCATCCAAGTACTGCACCTGTACATAGCCCATCTGTAAATAGCCCATCCAACTACCTCATCCCCATACTGTATTTATTTATCTTGCTCCTTTGCACCCCAGTATCTCTACTTGCACATTCATCTTCTGCACATCTACCATTCCAGTGTTTAATTGCTATATTGTAATTACTTCGCCACCATGGCCTATTTATTGCCTTACCTCCATTATCCTACCTCATTTGCACACACTGTATATAGACTTTTTCTACTGTATTATTGACTTTATGTTTGTTTACTCCATGTGTAACTCTGTGTTGTTGTATGTGTTGAACTGCTTTGCTTTATCTTGGCCAGGTCACAGTTGTAAATGAGAACTTGTTCTCAACTAGCCTACCTGGTTAAATAAAGGTGAAATAAAGTTTAAATTTAAATCACTAATAAAGTTGAATCATTTATCTGTGGAGCTAAAATCCTCTGGTGACACAGAAATGTAAAGTTGTGTATAGTCTGCATAGCAGTGAAAATCAATGCTGTGCTTTTTGATAACGCTGCCAAGGGGTAAAATAATGGCAAATCAGAGATGCTTGAGACAGACCTTGGACAGGCTAAATACCAATCACATACAGGGCAGGTTTACTCCCACATGTGTGAACCATTGTGGAGCTACCACTCCATCGAAGAGTCATAAGCAGGATGTAATGATGATGAACATGAAAATGATATAATCTCATCAAAGGCTTGCTGGACAGGAGGAGTAGACACAGCTAGTGTCAAAGGGCAATCAATGGGCAAAGGAAGAAAGTGGACAATAACTACAACAAATCTCTATCACACTTCTGCTCCACCAACAAAAGGGACCATTTGTGTGTGTTTGTGTGTGTGCGTGTGTGTATGTGTGCATGCGCGGTGGCGAGGCTGTGATCTGTATATTTAGTTAATGAATTGGTGCGTGCTGTAACATCTAGGTGGGTGAGCTGTGTATGGGGCTCCACAGGGGTCCTGCAGAACAGCACGGGCCCTTCATGTCCCATTACACACATATTCCTCTTCCCAATACTGCCTGTGTGTGTGTGTGTGTGTGTGTGTGTGTGTGTGTGTGTGTGTGTGTGTATATATGTGTTTTGATAGCTCTAAAACCTGTTCTACTTTACCCATGGCTGCCTGCTTCTGCTCAATCTGCTCCACTTCTCCAAGGCCCAGCTAGCCTAGCCCAGCCAGTGAAATATAAACCCATTAATAATGAATGAAGCTGTGATGCTGTGAGGGGGAGAAAGGGATGAGAAGCTAGCTGGCTCATAGGGTCACACTGTGCTAGTTTTTCACAAAAGAGCAGTGTACTGGGCTGTGCTGGGCTGAGTTGGTGCTGACAATTGAAGGATAGTGGTAATAGGATAGTGGTAGTGGTATGCTGTATGTGTCAGTCGGGATACTCAGGCTCTGGCCAGTACTTTTGTGATTGTTGTAAGCACATACAGTACACAAAAACACTCTCACATACAAACACAGTCTCTCACTGAAACATTGATAGTACACATTATACCTTTGATACATCCCAGAGTACTTTTCCCTGGACCATGAACCCTCTGTGTCTGTCTCTCCTCTCTGACATCCTTCTCTCCCCTACTCTCTCTCTCCTCTCTGACACCCCTCTCTCCCCTACGCTCTCTCTCCTCTCTCCCCTCCTCTCTCTCTCCTCTCTGACACCCCTCTCTCTCTCTCCTCTCTGACACCCCTCTCTCCCGTACTCTCTCTCTCCTCTCTGACATCCTTCTCTCCCCTACGCTCTCTCTCTCTTCTCTGACACCCCTCTCTCCCCTACTCTCTCTCTCCTCTCTGACATCCCTCCCTCCCCTCCTCTCTTACACCCCTCTCTTTCCTTCTCTCTCACCACTCACACACTGCCACTCACACACACTCGCTCTCCACTCATCCCTCTGTTCTCTCTCTATCTCTTCTCTTCTCTATCTCCTTTCTTAATGTCTTACCTCCCTGGCCAGGAAAATTTCATTATTCCATCCTATCCCCACTCGCCCCCTTGCTATTCCCCACTACCTCGCTCCCTCCATCTCCCTCCTGCTCCCCGGCAACACTGACATTTCAGAAATGAGAGGCCTGTGATTGGCGAGAACAGAAATAATTGGCTTAACCCTCCTGAAGTGTTTCATTAACATTTCCCTGTACTCCGAGGATAAAATGTGTTCCAATTAGGGCTAGCTAACCTCTTTGTGAGTCTGGGGAGAAAGAGGTGTGTTCGCATTAGGGGCTATTGGTGTGGGATTGGGGAGAGAGATGTGTGTTCCCATTAGGGGCTAACGTTTTGGGATTGAGGAGAGAGGGGTGCGTTCTCATTATGGATAGATAATGCTGTGGTTCCATTGAGAAGCAGGGAGAAGGAGGTGTTGGAGGAAGAGGAGAAGGAGGAGGAGGCTTCCCAATCCTAATCTCAACCCTGTTTTAGAAAGCAGGTATAATAGAATCAGGAGAACCCTGGTGTAAATGGATGATGACGCTGGGGCTATGTTCCAATATCCACATTAGCATTCCACTTCAAATGCATCGCTTCACTCTAAATGGTATGTTAGAGTGGACATTGCAGAACCCAACTTAGGTCTTCTGTTGTCAGGTCAGTTTTTTGTTCATGTCCGTTTTACCCATAGTCCTCCAGGCTGATAACGTGACGGACTGGCCTGGTTTCGAGCTAACTAAAACATAGCCGGAGGAAGGAGCGAGACTAGACTGTGTTATGATTATTAATTGACATTAAAATTCCTTGCATGCTCACATTAACTGTTAATGAGGCAAAAGTTTAGTTTCATCTGGTTCATCCGATTGACTGCTAAAAATATTCCCCTTAAAAATGGCGAGATAGTAGACGGCGGGTACTAGAGGTGCACAAGGTTACTCAGCCCTCTGTCTACATTCCAGTGACCCTTCAGATGAAGATGAATGGGGTGCAGCAGGGTACAGTACTAGGGCTCATCAGTTAGTCCAGTTAGCCCATTTAGGCTGACCCCACGGAGCAAGGCCTGTGAATTATTCAACAGTCAGACCCTGGTGGTGAACAGAACAGCACAGCGCTTTAGTTTCCTAGCCTGTACTCTTTCATTTAATTATCTCTTTACATAGCCTATGCATGTATACACGTACGCATTAAACACACATTTGTCAACTTTGGGGCACATGCATATACACACTTACAATTATCATCAATATCTCCGAGGAAAGCTAATCCAAGGGTATGTAAAAAGGACATACTGTAGTACTTGCAGAAAACACACATATCAATCATTGCAGAAAATAACCAGGTTTTTCTAGACTGTACTACTATGAAGTAATAGGGGGGTATGGCGTCCTATCCAGGGTGAGTACTTTCCTCTTCTCATCTCCCATCTTCCTAACAGGTCCCAGATCAGTCCGAGGTAGTGATGATGGCTCCTTGTGGACATCTCTCATGATTTCATTATCAGCATATCACTACTAATAGAAACCGAAAGGAATGCTCCAGGGAATATTTCAGGAAGGTGGAGGTATGAGATACTGCGTCTCTGATAGAATGGGATTAGAGCACTGCAAATTGGTCAACAAGAAATGTGATTTATTGAAACCTTAGTTGCTTGCTTAGATACAGGTCATCTATTCATTCACCTATAATACATGACAAGCACAGGGGGAAAAAAGGATAGATAACCCCCCCCAGAAACTCAAACAGAGGAAAACAGAGCTTATATATTTCTCCCCAAAACACATGATTCATCATGTCAAAGACTGGAATCATCTGTCAGGCTTTCAATTGCTCAGATACTGCATACTCTCCTGGAATATTTACACATAGATTGAGCTTCTTTCGTGGCGGGCCCTGGGCATAGGCAACATAGATGGTCACCTAGGGCCCCCAGCCACTATATATATACACTACATGACCAAAATTATGTGGACACCTGATCGTCGAATATCTCATTTCAAAATCATGGCCATTAATATGGAGTTGGTCCCTCCATTACTGCTATAACAGCCTCCACTTTTCTGCGAAGGCTTTCCACTAGATGTTGGAACATTGCTGCGGGGACTTGCTTCCATTCAGCTACAAGAGCATTAGTGAGGTGAGGTGAGGCACGGATGTTGGGCAATTAGACCTGGCTTCCCCAAACTATATACTTTTGTATATATAGTGTATAAATACTGCATATACAGTGCCTTTGGAAAGTATTTAGACCCTTTGACTTTTTCCACATTTTGTTTTGTTACAGTCTTATTTTAAAATGGATTAAATCGTTTTTTCCCCCTCATCAATCTACATTTAACATCATTTACATTTAAGTCATTTAGCAGACGCTCTTATCCAGAGCGACTTACAAATTGGTGCATTCACCTTATGACATCCAGTGGAACAGTAGTGCATCTAAATCTTTTAAGGGGGGGTGAGAGGGATTACTTTATCCTATCCTAGGTATTCCTTAAAGAGGTGGGGTTTCAGGTGTCTCCGGAAGGTGGTGATTGACTCCGCTGTCCTGGCGTCGTGAGGGAGTTTGTTCCACCATTGGGGGGCCAGAGCAGCGAACAGTTTTGACTGGGCTGAGCGGGAACTGTACTTCCTCAGTGGTAGGGAGGCGAGCAGGCCAGAGGTGGATGAACGCAGTGCCCTTGTTTGGGTGTAGGGCCTGATCAGAGCCTGGAGGTACTGAGGTGCCGTTCCCCTCACAGCTCCGTAGGCAAGCACCATGGTCTTGTAGCGGATGCGAGCTTCAACACCCCATAACGACAAAGCCAAAACAGGTTTTTAGAGAAGGGCCTTGGTCAGGGAGGTGATCAAGAACCCAATGGTCACTCTGACAGATCTCTAGAGTTCCTCTGGGGAGATGGGAGAACCTTCCAGAAGGACAACCGTCTCTGTAGCACTCCAACAATCAGGCCTTTGTAGTAGAGTGACCAGACAGAAGCCACTCCTCAGTAAAAGGCACATGATAGACCGGTTGAGGTTTGCCAAAAGGCACCTAAAGACTCTCAGACCATGAGAAACAAGAATTTCTGGTCTGATGAAAGCAAGATTGAACTCTTTGGCCTGAATGCCAAGTGTCACGTCTGGAGGAAACCTGGCACCATCCCTACGGTGAAGCATGGTGGTGGCAGCATCATGCTATGGGGATGTTTTTCAGGGGCAGGGACTGGGAGACAAGTCAGGATCGAGGCAAAGATGAACGGAGCAAAGAACAGAGAGATACTTGATAGAAACCTGCTCCAGAGAGATCAGGACCACAGACGTGGGTGAAGGTTCACCTTCCAACAGGACAACGACCCTAAGCACACAGCCAAGACAACGCAGGAGTGACTTCAGAACAAGTCTCTGAATGTCCTTGAGTGGCCCAGCCAGAGCCTGGACTTTAACCCGATCAAACATCTCTGGAGAGACCTGAAAATAGCTTGGCACCAATGATCCCCATCCAACCTGACAGAGATTAAGAGGATCTGCAGAGAAGAATGGAAGAAACTCCCCAAATACAGGTGTGCCAAGCATCTAGCATTATACCCAAAGTGCTTCATCAAAGTACTGAGTGAATGGTCTGAATACTTATGTAAATCGGATATTTCCGATTTTTATTTTTAATACATTTGCAAAAATTCTAAAAGAAATGTGAGATAATGTCTAGATGCTTTTTGTAGTGAAGATCAAGTTGTCAGTTGCCTGGCTGGGCTGATGAGACAGTGGATTGTGCAGTCAGATGGAACAGAGTACAGTGCCTTGCAAAAGTATTCACCCCCTTGGCGTATATGCTATTTTGTTGCATTACAACCTGTAATATAAACAGATTTGGATTTGGATTTCATGTAATGGATATACAGAACATAGTCCAAATTGGTGAAGTGAAATTTTAAAAATTACTTATTAAAAAAAAAAAAAAAAAGGAAAATTGGTGTGTGCATATGTATTGACCCCCTTTGCTATGAAGCCCCTAAATAAGATCTGGTGCAACCAATTACCTCCAGAAGTCACATAATTAGATAAATAAAGTCTACCTGTGTGCAATCTAAGTGTCACATGATCTGTCACATGATCTCTGTATATACACACCTGTTCTGAAAGACTCCAGCATCTGCAACACCGTTAAGCAAGGGGCACCATGAAGTCCAAGGAGCTCTCCAAACAGGTCAGGGACAAAGTTGTGGAGAAGTACAGATCAGGGTTGGGTTATAAAAAAAATATCCGAAACTTTGAACATCCCACGGAGCACCATTAAATCCATTATTAAAAATGGGAAAGAATATGGCACCATAACAAACCTGCCAAGAGAGGGCCGCCCACCAAAACTCCCGGACCAGGCAAGGAGGGCATTAATCAGAGAGGCAACAAAGAGACCAAAGATAACCCTGAAGGAGCTGCAAAGCTCCACAGCAGAGATTGGAGTATTTGTCCATAGGACCACTTTACGGAAGAGTGGTCAGAAAAAAACAAGAAAACATGTTTGGTGTTCGCCAAAAGGATGTGGGAGACTCCCCAAACATATGGAAGAAGGTACTCTGGTCAGATGAGACAAAAATGTAGCTTTTTGGCCATCAAGGAAAACGCTATGTCTGGCACAAACCCAACACCTCTCATCACCCCGAGAAGGCCATCCCCACAGTGAAGCATGGTGGTAGCAGCTTCATGCTGTGGGGATGCTTTTCATCTGGAAGGGACATGGAAACTGGTCAGAATTGAAGGAATGATGGATGGCGCAAAATTACAGGGAAATTCTTGAGGGAAACCTGTTTCAGTCTTTCATAGATTTGAGACTGGGACGGAGGTTCACCTTCCAGCAGGACAATTACCCTAAGCATACTGTTAAAGCAACACTTGAGTGGTTTAAGGGGAAACATTTAAATGTCTTGGAATGGCCTAGTCAAAGCCCAGACCTCAATCTAATTGAGAATCTGTGGTATGACTTAAAGATTGCTGTACACAAGCAGAACCCATCCAACTTGAAGGAGCTGGAGCAGTTTTGCCTTGAAGAATGGGCTAAATCGCAGTGGCTAGATGTGACAAGCTTATAAAGACATACTCGAAGAGATTTGCAGATGTAATTACTGCAATAGGTGGCTCTACTGTACAAAGTATTGACTTTGGGGGGGTGAATAGTTATGCACACTCAAGTTTTACGTTTTTTTGTCTTATTTTTTGTTTGTTTCACCCCCAAAAATATTTTGCATCTTCAAAGTAGTAGGCATGTTACGTAAATCAAATGATACAAACCTCTCAAAAATACATTTTAATTCCAGGTTGTAAGGCAACAAAATAGGAAAAATGCCAAGGGGGTGAATACTTTCGCAAGCCACTGTAAATAGGTATTTTAATGTCATATATTTAGCCGGTGGCAATTTGTGGAATAGATACTGGTTGGAATGCGTTTTTAACCAATCAGCATTCAGAATTAGACCCACCTGTTATATAATGTCTGGCACAGACACACCAATTGCCTATTTTTGCCAAAGGATGTTTGTGGCAGTATTCTATACAATCCCCTCCAAATCTATGGCGTAGTCGCAAAAGCACTGTCCTAAATCTAAACATGTGACGTAGTTGTAACAAGAGGGACTATACCAGCCTAAATCACAGGGCTTTTTTTTGTATGGAGAAAAGTGCCGTTTGAAGCTGGGAGATATGTTTTAATCATTCAGTTTCTTAATGATGACACCTAATCCATTATTAATGGCTCTGGTTCCACCATGGGGCCCAGGCAACGCTGGGCTGGGGCCAGCATGCTAACTACTACTACTAGAATTAGCCCTTGCATTCTCCATTTGATCTCAGTGTAATTACTACACTGTTTTACCCTCCAAATGCTATCAACATTCTGATGTTAAATAAAGAAGGCTCTGGAAGCAGTTTTTTCTTATTTCTCTTTCCGCTTTTCAACTTCGTTTCCCTAGGCTTTGTTTTTCTTTTTTAATTTGTGTCTTGTTCGTTCTTTCTTTTAATAAGTGACAAGAAGAAAATGCTACATGGTTTTTATTATTATGTTTCCTCATGTAATTATTGTTATTCTCAGGGAAGCTGAGAAAGTTTCAGACAGTGACTCTTCTTCTGAGAACTGAGAAATGCTACCGAAGAGAGGTGGCGTTTCTATGTAGTGTACTGTAGTTTCAGATATCAGGGTTGTATTATATTAGAACTAGTTGCAGTGGGAGCAAGACTGCATCCCCACCTGGGAGTTACAAGCAGATACTTTACCAAATTGCCCAATTTACTCAGAATTAACTATCCAATTTACTTCAAGAAAGAAACAGATTTGCTTTTAATAAGCCCAAATTTCATGTGCTGCTTTTTCTATTTTACTTGTTTCTGTTGAGGGCAGGAGGGGTTAGTTCCCTCCAAAGCTGATGATTGAATATTCTTTGAGTGCGTCCCAAATGGCACAATATTCTCTATATAGCGAACTACTTTTGACCAGGGCCCATATGTATCTGGTCAAAAGTAGTGCATTATATAGGGAAGAGGGTACCATTTAGGATCCACACTTTATGTTGTCTACCATTAATATCTTCGGCTTATGCAATTCCCACATAGGATAATTAATGAGAGAAGTGAATCTAGTCAGCAAAATACAACAACAGAAACTAAAGACTGTGTCATAGCCCAGCAGCACATGTTGTTACTAAATAGATGGGATGATCAGATGGGTTATTAGTCTACAAGATGCTTTATTAAGAGAGGCCTGTCTGTCAGTGCAGAATATCATTTCGGTACTTGACACCTCGCGTCATGACACGTTATGACACTCTCATAACCTGTAGTAATATGGTCAAAACACTGTCATGACACATATATTTAGACCTGTTGTGATATATTGTGTTATTTAATGGCTGGTTATGACACCTACATAGTGAGTGTCAACACCCACAAAACCTACCACACAAGGCAAAACATTTAATTACACCACAGCCTACTTGTCAACAGTATTTTTATGTTATATAACATTTCTAAAATGTACCATATTAAATGATCATTGTAATTGTGCACACATTGATATCAAACATGCACCGACCCCAACGCACTGTATGTAGCTGATGACTGGGATGAAAGCAGGAGCAGATTTCAGGAGCAGGACAAGACACCCTTTCTTTAACTGATGACTGACATAAGGGCATGTACGGGATTGGCCTTTTTTATTTATTTTTTATTTCACCTTTATTTAACCAGGTAGGCTAGTTGAGAACAAGTTCTCATTTGCAACTGCGACCTGGCCAAGATAAAGCATAGCAGTGTGAACAGACAACACAGAGTTACACATGGAGTAAACAATTAACAAGTCAATAACACAGTAGAAAAAAAAGGGGGAGTCTATATACAATGTGTGCAAAAGGCATGAGGAGGTAGGCGAATAATTACAATTTTGCAGATTAACACTGGAGTGATAAATGATCAGATGGTCATGTACAGGTAGAGATATTGGTGTGCAAAAGAGCAGAAAAGTAAATAAATAAAAACAGTATAAAAACAGTATGGGAATGAGGTAGGTGAAAATGGGTGGGCTATTTACCAATAGACTATGTACAGCTGCAGCGATCGGTTAGCTGCTCAGATAGCTGATGTTTGAAGTTGGTGAGGGAGATAAAAGTCTCCAACTTCAGCGATTTTTGCAGTTCGTTCCAGTCACAGGCAGCAGAGTACTGGAACGAAAGGCGGCCAAATGAGGTGTTCGCTTTAGGGATGATCAGTGAGATACACCTGCTGGAGCGCGTGCTACGGATGGGTGTTGCCATTGTGACCAGTGAACTGAGATAAGGCGGAGCTTTACCTAGCATGAACTTGTAGATGACCTGGAGCCAGTGGGTCTGGCGACGAATATGTAGCGAGGGCCAGCCGACTAGAGCATACAAGTCACAGTGGTGGGTGGTATAAGGTGCTTTAGTGACAAAACGGATGGCACTGTGATAGACTGCATCCAGTTTGCTGAGTAGAGTGTTGGAAGCCATTTTGTAGATGACATCGCCGAAGTCGAGGATCGGTAGGATAGTCAGTTTTACTAGGGTAAGCTTGGCGGCGTGAGTGAAGGAGGCTTTGTTGCGGAATAGAAAGCCGACTCTTGATTTGATTTTCGATTGGAGATGTTTGATGAGTCTGGAAGGAGAGTTTGCAGTCTAGCCAGACACCTAGGTACTTATAGATGTCCACATATTCAAGGTCGGAACCATCCAGGGTGGTGATGCTAGTCGGGCATGCGGGTGCAGGCAGCGATCGGTTGAAAAGCATGCATTTGGTTTTACTAGCGTTTAAGAGCAGTTGGAGGCCACGGAAGGAGTGCTGTATGGCATTGAAGCTCGTTTGGAGGTTAGATAGCACAGTGTCCAATGACGGGCCGAAAGTATATAGAATGGTGTCGTCTGCGTAGAGGTGGATCAGGGAATCGCCCGCAGCAAGAGCAACATCATTGATATATACAGAGAAAAGAGTCGGCCCGAGAATTGAACCCTGTGGCACCCCCATAGAGACTGCCAGAGGACCGGACAGCATGCCCTCCGATTTGACACACTGAACTCTGTCTGCAAAGTAATTGGTGAACCAGGCAAGGCAGTCATCCGAAAAACCGAGGCTACTGAGTCTGCCGATAAGAATATGGTGATTGACAGAGTCGAAAGCCTTGGCAAGGTCGATGAAGACGGTTGAACAGTACTGTCTTTTATCGATGGCGGTTATGATATCGTTTAGTACCTTGAGTGTGGCTGAGGTGCACCCGTGACCGGCTCGGAAACCAGATTGCACAGCGGAGAAGGTACGGTGGGATTCGAGATGGTCAGTGACCTGTTTGTTGACTTGGCTTTCGAAGACCTTAGATAGGCAGGGCAGGATGGATATAGGTCTATAACAGTTTGGGTCCAGGGTGTCTCCCCCTTTGAAGAGGGGGATGACTGCTGCAGCTTTCCAATCCTTGGGGATCTCAGACGATATGAAAGAGAGGTTGAACAGGCTGGTAATAGGGGTTGCGACAATGGCGGCGGATAGTTTCAGAAATAGAGGGTCCAGATTGTCAAGCCCAGCTGATTTGTACGGGTCCAGGTTTTGCAGCTCTTTCAGAACATCTGCTATCTGGATTTGGGTAAAGGAGAACCTGGAGAGGCTTGGGCGAGGAGCTGCGGGGGGAGGGGGGGGGCGGAGCTGTTGGCCGAGGTTGGAGTAGCCAGGCGGAAGGCATGGCCAGCCGTTGAGAAATGCTTATTGAAGTTTTCGATAATCATGGATTTATCGGTGGAGACCGTGTTACCTAGCCTCAGTGCAGTGGGCAGCTGGGAGGAGGTGCTCTTGTTCTCCATGGTCTTCACAGTGTCGCAGAACTGTTTGGAGTTGGAGCTACAGGATGCAAACTTCTGCCTGAAGAAGCTGGCCTTAGCTTTCCTGACTGACTGCGTGTATTGGTTCCTGACTTCCCTGAACAGTTGCATATCACGGGGACTATTCGATGCTATTGCAGTCCGCCACAGGATGTTTTTGTGCTGGTTGAGGGCAGTCAGGTCTGGAGTGAACCAAGGGCTGTATCTGTTCTTGGTTCTGCATTTTTTGAACGGAGCATGCTTATCTAAAATGGTGAGGAAGTTACTTTTAAAGAATGACCAGGCATCCTCAACTGACGGGATGAGGTCAATGTCCTTCCAGGATACCCGGGCCAGGTCGATTAGAAAGGCCTGCTCACAGAAGTGTTTTAGGGAGCGTTTGACAGTGATGAGGGGTGGTCGTTTGACTGCGGCTCCGTGGCGGATACAGGCAATGAGGCAGTGATCGCTGAGATCCTGGTTGAAGACAGCGGAGGTGTATTTGGAGGGACAGTTGGTCAGGATGACGTCTATGAGGGTGCCCTTGTTTACAGAGTTAGGGTTGTACCTGGTGGGTTCCTTGATGATTTGAGTGAGATTGAGGGCATCTAGCTTAGATTGTAGGACTGCCGGGGTGTTAAGCATATCCCATTTTAGGTCACCTAACAGAACAAACTCTGAAGCTAGATGGGGGGCGATCAATTCACAAATGGTGTCCAGGGCACAGCTGGGAGCTGAGGGTGGTCGGTAGCAGGCGGCAACAGTGAGAGACTTATTTCTGGAGAGAGTAATTTTCAAAATTAGTAGTTCGAACTGTTTGGGTATGGACCTGGAAAGTATGACATTACTTTGCAGGCTATCTCTGCAGTAGACTGCAACTCCTCCCCCTTTGGCAGTTCTATCTTGACGGAAGATGTTATAGTTGGGTATGGAAATCTCTGAATTTTTGGTGGCCTTCCTGAGCCAGGATTCAGACACGGCAAGGACATCAGGGTTAGCAGAATGTGCTAAAAGCAGTGAGTAAAACAAACTTAGGGAGGAGGCTTCTGATGTTGACATGCATGAAACCAAGGCTTTTTCGATCACAGAAGTCAACAAATGAGGGTGCCTGGGGACATGCAGGGCCTGGGTTTACCTCCACATCACCCGCGGAACAGAGAAGGAGTAGTATGAGGGTGCGGCTAAAGGCTATCAAAACTGGTCGCCTAGAGCGTTGGGGACAGAGAATAAGAGGAGCAGGTTTCTGGGCATGGTAGAATATATTCAGGGCATAATGCGCAGACAGGGGTATGGTGGGGTGCGGGTACAGCGGAGGTAAGCCCAGGCACTGGGTGATGATGAGAGAGGTTGTATCTCTGGACGTGCTGGTTGTAATGGGTGAGGTCACCGCATGTGTGGGAGGTGGGACAAAGGAGGTAACAGGGGTATGAAGAGTGGAACTAGGGGCTCCATTGTGAACTAAAACAATGATAACTAACCTGAACAACAGTATACAAGGCATATTGACATTTGAGAGAGACATACAGCGAGGCATACAGTAATCACAGGTGTTGAATTGGGAAAGCTAGCTAAAACAGTAGGCGAGGCTAATCAGCTAGCACAACAAACAGCAGGTAAAATGGCGTTGACTAGGCAACGGGGCCGACAGATAAAACAAACAAGCAGAATGGAGTATCGTGATTAATGGACAGTCCAGCGTGCGTCAGCTATGTAGCCAAGAGATCAGTGTCCAGGGGGCAGCGGTGGATGGGCAGGGAAGCTGGACTGGCGAGTGTTATCCAGGTTAAAAAACTAACAATGACTAAATAGCTTGTAGCTAGTTAGCTGGTTAGCGTCTGGAGGTTCTTGAGTGTGTTCTAAAAAATTTAAAATAATAGCGATTCCGTATCACATTGGGTGAGGCAGGTTTCCGGAAGGTATAAACAAATGAAAAATCAAAAAGAGATAGAAAGTAAATATGGGTCCAGAGAGTGTTTGGGACGCGGTGATTCAGACGGTTAGCAGGCCTGTGCTAACAAGCTAACAGTTCGTAGGCCCGGGCTAGACAAGGTAGCAGTTAGCGGACCGGAGCTAGACAAGCTAGCAGTTAGCAGGCCAAATTAGCAAGCAGGGAGATAGCGAGGGCTAGAGAGTTAGCCTTTGGGGGACGTCGCGATGGGGTGAGTCTGTTTATTCCTCTTCATGCGGTGACATCGATAGACCGGTCCTGGGCCCGGTTATTGTAGCCCAGGAGTATGCTACAGGTGCTCTGGCCGGGCTAGCTTCAGGCTAAGTGGGTGGAAACGCTAGCCAGGGGTAATCATCCAGGGTTGCAGTTTAGCTAGATAGCTAGTTGTGAAGATCCAGCTGAAAAATGTTCCGTTTGCGGTGGGAAT
>NC_088398.1:56793059-56800559 GCF_034236695.1 Oncorhynchus nerka | reverse complement strand
TCAAAACAAAGACTGGGAAACGCCCAGCAGTCCCAGCAGTCCCAGCCCCCAGTCCCAGTGTTTTTTAATCCCTACACAGTCTCCTACACAGACCCTACTAGAAAATCAATACAGCCATATTGCAATATACCAGCTACAAATTGATTTTATCCAGGGCAATTTCTACCTCCTAGGATTCAGGTCGGTTCAATACAGAGGGGTCCATTTTATCAGTCTCCAGATTAGCCCTGTGTGTGGTTAACAACCTTTATCCTCTTATATGTCGCGTGTAGATCATATCGATCGTTTTACACATCTCCAGAGAGCAGGGTATGAAAGGAACGACAGGATAATATGACAGGGGGCCAATATAGATGACTTCGCCGCTCCGTGCCTCTGTTGAAGTGTACTGGAGAGGGATACACTGAAGGAGGGAGGGAGTGTGTGTACGCGTGTGTGCGTGTGTGTGTGTGTGCGTGCCATAGCCTGAAACCCAGAGACCAGCTCCCAAGGTTTGCTATAGCAGGAGCATGACAAAAATATTGGAGGATAATGGCTAAATATATACAAAGAGACCGAGAGACAGTAGTAAAGAAAGAACAAATTCAGATTCACAAACACAAGTCCCTCTTACTCCTCTCCACACCACTGACTAAGGGGGACTTTCAAACACTTCTCTGCCTCTTTTCACTGTGTCTGCCTCTGGACTCTCAGCGTTGTCTGTGAACAACCTAGTATCACAATGTTGAGATAGACTCTTCTGGAACTACAGAAAGCTGCTCACCAACATTTTCCTTCCCAAAGAAAATAATTCATCAAATCAAATTGTATTTGTCCCGTGCGCTGAATACAGGTGTAGACCTTGCCGTAAAATGCTTACTTTACAAGCCCTTGACTTACAATGCAGTTCATGAAATAGAGTTAAGAAAATATTTACTAAATAAACTAAAGTAAAAGAATGAAATCAAATCTAAAAGTAACGCAAGAAAATGACAATAACAAGGCTGCATACAGGGGGTAGCGGTACCGAGTCAATGTGCAGGGGTACATGTTAGTACAGGTCATTTGTAGAGTGACTATGCATAATTAATAAACAGCGAGTAAAAACAAAGGTGGGGGGGGTCAATGTAAATAGTCCGGGTGGCCAATTGATTAATTGTTCAGCAGGCTTATGGCTTGGGATTGGAAGCTGTTGCTTTGGCGCTCCGGTACCGCTTGCCGTGTGGTAGCAGGGAGAACAGTCAATGACTTGGGTAACAGGAGTCTTTTAATTTTTTGGGGGGCTTCCTCTGACACCGCCTAGTCTTTAGGTCCTGGACAGCAGGAAGCTTTGCCCCAGTGTAGTACTGGGACATACACACTACCCTCTGTAGCTCCTTACGGTCAAATGCTGAGCAGTTGCCATAACAGGCAGTGATGCATCAGGTCAAGATCCTCTCTATGGTGCAGCTGTAGTACTTTTCAGTCTCCCCTGTCGTGCCCTCTTCACAACTGTCTTGGTGTGTTTGGACCATGATAGTTTGTTGGTGATGTGGACATCAAGGAACTCTCGACCCGCTCCATTTCAGCCCCGTCATTGTTTGTCTTGCTCACATTGAGGGAGAGGTTGTTGTCCTGGCACCACACTGCCAGGTCTCCGACCTCCTCCTTATAGGCTGTCGCATCATTGTCAGTGATCAGGCCTACCACTGTCGTGTCGTCAGCAAACTTAATGATGGTGTAGGAGTCGTGCTTGGCCACGCAGTCGTGGGTGATCCGGGAGTACAGGAGGGGACTAAGCACACACCCCTGAGGTGCTCCAGTGTTGAGGATCAGGGTGGCAGATGTGTTGTTGCCTACCCTTACCACCTGGGGGAGGCCCGTTAGGAAGTCTTGGATCCAGTTGCAGAGCGAGGTGTTTAGTACCAGCTTAGTGATGAGCTTTGTGGATACTATGGTGTTGAACGCTGAGCTGTAGTCAATGAACAGCATTCTCACATACAGTGGGGAGAACAAGTATTTGATACACTGCCGATTTTGCAGGTTTTCCTACTTACAAAGCATGTAGAGGTCTGTAATTTTTATCATAGGTACACTTCAACTGTGAGAGACGGAATCTAAAACAAAAATCCATAAAATCACATTGTATGATTTTTAAGTAATTAATCCATAAAATCACATTGTATGATTTTTAAGTAATTAATATGCATTTTATTGCATGACATAAGTATTTGATACATCAGAAAAGCAGAACTTATAATATTTGGTACAGAAACTTTTGTTTGCAATTACAGAGATCATACATTTCCTGTAGTTCTTGACCAGGTTTGCACACACTGCAGCAGGGATTTTGGCCCACTCCACCATACAGACCTTCTCCATATCCTTCATCCTTCAGGTTTCGGGGCTGTCGCTCGGCAATACGGACTTTCAGCTCCCTCCAAATATGTTCTATTGGGTTGAGGTCTGGAGACTGGCTAGGCCACTCCAGGACCTTGAGATACTTCTTACGGAGCCACTCCTTAGTTGCCCTGGCTGTGTGTTTCGGGTCATTGTCATGCTGGAAGACCCAGCCACGACCCATCTTCAATGCTCTTACTGAGGGAAGGAGGTTGTTGGCCAAGATCTCGCGATACATGGCCCCATCCATCCTCCCCTCAATACGGTGCCGTCGTCCTGTCCCCTTTGCAGAAAAGCATCCCCAAATAATGATGTTTCCCTCTCCATGCTTCACGGTTGGGATGGTGTTCTTGGAGTTGTACTCATCCTTCTTCTTCCTCCAAACACGGCGAGTGGAGTTTAGACCAAAAAGCTCTATTTTTGTCTCATCAGACCACATGACCTTCTCCCATTCCTCCTCTGGATCATCCAGATGGTCATAGGCAAACTTCAGACGGGCCTGGACATGCGCTGGCTTGAGCAGGGGGACCTTGCGTGAGCTGCAGGATTTTAATCCATGACGGCGTAGTGTGTTACTAATGGTTTTCTTTGAGAATGTGGTCCCAGCTCTCTTCAGGTCATTGACCAGGTCCTGCCGTGTAGTTCTGGGCTGATCCCTCACCTTCCTCATGATCATTGATGCCCCACGAGGTGAGATCTTGCATGGAGCCCCAGACCGAGGGTGATTGACCGTCATCTTGAACTTCTTCCATTTTCTAATAATTGCGCCAACAGTTGTTGCCTTCTCACCAAGCTGCTTGCCTATTGTCCTGTAGCCCATCCCAGCCTTGTGCAGGTCTACAATTTTATCCCTTCTGTCCTTACACAGCTCTCTGGTCTTGGCTATTGTGGAGAGGTTGGAGTCTGTTTGATTGAGTGTGTGGACAGGTGTCTTTAATAGAGGTAACGAGTTCAAACAGGTGCAGTTAATACAGGTAATGAGTGGAGAACAGGAGGGCTTCTTAAAGAAAAACTAACAGGTCTGTGAGAGCCGGAATTCTTACTGGTTGGTAGGTGATCAAATACTTATGTCATGCAATAAAATGCAAATTCTTTACTTAAAAATTATACAATGTGATTTTCTGGATTTTTCTTTCAGATTCCATCTCTCACAGTTGAAGTGTACCTATGATAAAACATTACAGACCTCTACATGCTTTGTAAGTAGGAAAACCTGCAAAATCGGCAGTGTATCAAATACTTGTTCTCCCCACTGTAGGTGTTCCTTTTGTCCAGGTGGGAAAGGGCAGTGTGGAGTGCGATTGAGATTGCATCATCTGTTGATCTGTTTGGGCGGTATGCGAATTGGAGTGGGTCTAAGTTATTCAGGAGGATGGTGTTGATGTGAGCCATGACTAGCCTTTCAAAGAACTTCATGGCTACCGACATGAGTGCTACGGGGCGGTAATCATTTCTTGGGCACAGGGACTATGGTGGTCTGCTTGAAACATGTAGGTTACAGACTCAGTCAGGGAGAGGTTGAACATGTCAGTGAAGACACTTGCCAGTTGGTCCGCGCATGTTTTGAGTACGTCCTGGTAATCCGTCTGGCCCCGCAGCTTAGTAAATGTTTACCTGTTTAAAGGTCTTGCTCACATGGCTATGGAGAGAGTGATCACACAGTCGTCCAGAACAGCTGGTGCGATCATGCATGCTTCAGTGTTGCTTGCCTCGAAGCGAGCATAAAAGGCATTTAGCTCATCTGGTAGGCTCGCGTCACTGGGCCGCTCACGGCTGGTTTTCCCTTTGTAGTCTGTAATAGTTTTCAAGTCCTGCCACATCCGTCTAGCGTCAGAGCCGGTGTAGTAGGATTCAATCTTAGTCCTGTATTGACACTTTGCCAGTTTGATGGTTCATCTGAGGGCATAGTGGGATTTCTTATAAGCATCCGATTTAGTGTCCTGCTCCTTGAAAGCAGCAGCTCTAGCTTTTAGCTCGGTGTGGATGTTGCCTGTAATCCATCAGAGCCGGTGTAGTAGGATTCAACCTTAGTCCTGTATTGATGCTTTGGAAGTTTGATGGTTCGTCTGAGGGCATAGTGGGATTTCTTATAAGCATCCGGATTAGTGTCCTGCTCCTTGAAAGCAGAAGCTCTAGCTTTTAGCTCGGTGTGGATGTTGCCTGTAATCCATCAGAGCCGGTGTAGTAGGATTCAATCTTAGTCCTGTATTGACACTTTGCCTGTTTGATGGTGCGTCTGAGGGCATAGTGGGATTTATTATAAACGTCCGGATTAGTGTCCCACTCCTTGTAAGTGGCAGCTCTAGCTTTTAGTTTGGTGCGGATGTTGCCTGTAATCCATGGCTTCTGGTTGGGATATGCACGTAAGGTCACTGTGGGGACGACGTCGTCTATGCACTTATTGATGAAGCCGGTGACTGGGGTGGTATACTCCTCATTAGCATTGGATGAATCCCGGAACATATTCCAGCCTGTGCTAGCAAAACAGGAACCAGGAGGATAGAATTATGGTCCGATTTGCCAAATGGAGGGCGAGGGAGAGCCTTGTATGTGTCTCTGTGTGTGGAGTAAAGGTGGTCAAGAGTTTTTTTCCACTGGTTGCACATGTGACATGCTGGTAGAAATTAGGTAAAAATGGATTTAAGTTTGCCTGCATTAAAGTCTCCAGACACTAGGATCGCCTCTTCTAGATGATCATTTTCTTGTTTGTGACCTTATACAGCTTGTTATACTTGTTATACAAGCTTGTTATACAGCTTGTTGAGTGCAGTCTTAGTGCCAGCATCAGTTTGTAGTGGTAAATAGACGGCTACGAATAATATAGATGAGAACTTTGTAGACAGTGTGGTCTACTGCTATCATGAGTTATTCTACCTCAGGCGAGCAATACCTCAAGACTTTTTAATATTAGACATCGTGCACCAGCAGTTTTTGATAAATAGACACACACCCCCGCCCCTCGTCTTACCAGACGTCGCTGCTCTGTCCTGCCGATGCACGGAGTAGCCAGCCAGCTCTATATTATCCGTGTCGTCGTTTAGCCATGTCTCAGTAAAACAGAAGATATTACAGTTTTTAATGTCCCATTGGTACCATTGGTAGGATAGCCTTAATCGTAGAACATCCAAATAACACGGAGGGTAGTGGTGGTTTACACACTCGTCAGCAAATTCTTACGATGCACACCACCCTCCTCCTTTTTCTCAGTCTTTTCTTCATGTGGTTGACGGGGATTTGGGCCTTGTCTCGACAAAGCAGTATATGCTTTGCGTTGGACTCATTAAAGATAAATTATTTGTCTAGTTTGAGGTGAGTAATCGCTGTTCTGGTGTTCAGAAGCTCTTTTCGGTCATAAGAGACGATAGCAGCAACACTATGTCTAAAATGAGTTACTAACAATGCAAAAAAAAAACATTTCACAGTTGGTTAGGAGCCCGTAAAACGGCCCCTGCCCCCCCCTCCCCGGCGCCATTATCCAAAAATGTTAATACATTTTTTTTTAATAAATAAAATAATACAAAAACAATAAACAAAAATTTACATAAGTATTCAGACCCTTTTCTCCGTACTTTGTTGAAGCATCTTTGGCAGCTATTACTGTCACGTTCTGACCTTTATTTCCTTTGTTTTGTATTTATTTAGTATGGTCAGGGTGTGAGTTGGGTGGGCGGTCTATGTTTGTTTTTCTAGGTTTTGGGTATTTCTATGTTTCGGCCTAGTATGGTTCTCAATCAGAGGCAGGTGTCATTAGTTGTCTCTGATTGAGAATCATACTTAGGTAGCCTGGGTTTCACTGTGTGTTTGTGGGTGATTGTTCCTGTCTCTGTGTTTGCACCAGATAGGACTGTTTAGGTTTTCGTACATTTATTGTTTTGTTAGTTATTTCATGTCTAGTTCCTTTATTAAAGAACATGAATAACCACCACGCTGCATTTTGGTCCGCTTCTCCTTCACCACAGGAAAACCCTTACAATTACAGCCTCAAGTTTTATTAGGTATGACGCTACAAGCTTGGCACCTGTATTTGGGGAGTTTCTCTGAAGATCATCTCAAGCTCTGTCAGGTTGGATGGGGAGTGTTGCTGCATAGCTATTTTCAAGTTTCTCAAGAGATACTCGATCGGGTTCAAGTCTGGGCCACTAAAGAACATTCAGAGACTTGTCCCAAAGCCACTCCTGCATTGTCTCTGCTGTGTGCTTAGGGTCATTGACTTGTTGGAAGAACCTTCGCCCCAGTCTGAGGTCCTGAGTGCTCTGGAGCAGATTTTCATCAAGGATCTCTCTCTACTTTGCTCCGTTCATCTTTGCCTCAAACCTGACTAGTCTCCCAGTCCATGCCGCTGAAAAACATCCCCACAGCATGATGCTGCCACCACCATGCTTCACTGTAGGGATGGTGCCAGCTTTCCTCCAGATGTGACGCCTGGCATTCAGGCGTGGTCTCTGGCCACCATTGTCTTTTGGCTTTCTCCTCCCTCTTTATTTTCCTTTCTCTCTCCCCCTCTTCCCTCTCTCACTCTTTCTTTCTCCTCCTCTCTCTCTCACTTTCTCTCTCGCGCGCTCCGTCTCTTAGTGATGACACACCATTCTCTCTCTCACTGTCTGTTTCTCACTCTCTCTCTATGACTGACCAGACAGACACCAGATAGTCAGACTGCAGACACACTGCCTATCAGGACAGTGAGTGATATGGGTCTATATGTTAACTGTACCTTACCTACCATGTTACCCTAAAGCAGTGGCGTGTTAGCCATAAGGATTTAGATTGGTGGTTTGACTTAATTCTACATATTTACCAATGATTATAATGATGAATCTGATCCAACCATAAATTCATACATTGTGCCCCTGGACTGAGAGGATGGAAGTTTAATATGTCGCTAAATGTAAAAGGCTAATGTTAACTAGCTAAAGTTGCCCATGAAAGGAAGTTAGGTTCGCGAGCAAGCACTTTAGCCAGGTAGCCTAGCACAACAAAAAATAAAAACGTGTACTGTATGACAGAGTTATAGACCGTTTCGTCAACATGAAACAGAGGAGGATGGCATTGGTGTTTCTCTACATGTTTTTTTATACTTGCACGCGCACGCGCACACACACACACACGCACACGCACACACATGCACAGACATGCACAGACACA
>NC_088398.1:56770559-56788059 GCF_034236695.1 Oncorhynchus nerka | reverse complement strand
GTCCCTCCATCAGGTCCTTACAGCCTGGTACTCAGGGCTGTATTGTCCCTCCATCAGGTCCTAACAGTCTGGTACTCATGGCTGTATTGTCCCTCCATCAGGTCCTAACAGTCTGGTACTCAGGGCTGTATTGTCCCTCCATCAGGTCGTAACAGCCTGGTACTCAGGGCTGTATTGTCCCTCCATCAGGTCCTAACAGTCTGGTACTCAGGGCTGTATTGTCCCTCCATCAGGTCTTAACAGTCTGGTACTCAGGGCTGTATTGTCCCTCCATCAGGTCCTAACAGTCTGGTACTCAGGGCTGTATTGTCCCTCCATCAGGTCTTAACAGTCTGGTACTCAGGGCTGTATTGTCCCTCCATCAGGTCCTAACAGTCTGGTACTCATGGCTGTATTGTCCCTCCATCAGGTCCTAACAGTCTGGTACTCAGGGCTGTATTGTCCCTCCATCAGGTCGTAACAGCCTGGTACTCAGGGATTGAATTGTCCCTCCATCAGGTCCTAACAGTCTGGTACTCAGGGCTGTATTGTCCCTCCATCAGGTCTTAACAGTCTGGTACTCATGGCTGTATTGTCCCTCCATCAGGTCCTAACAGTCTGGTACTCAGGGCTGTATTGTCCCTCCATCAGGTCTTAACAGTCTGGTACTCATGGCTGTATTGTCCCTCCATCAGGTCCTAACAGTCTGGTACTCAGGGCTGTATTGTCCCTCCATCAGGTCTTAACAGTCTGGTACTCAGGGCTCTATTGTCCCTCTATTCACTCTGATGTCAATGCAAAATAATTCAAAAATCACATCAAACCCTTATCATCAAAACAGTATGTGCTTTTAAAACTCACCTCACTGTGATTGATCAATTTGAAGGAAGAAGTTCAACAACAGGTTGAAACTGAGTGGAAAACATGGTTGATGTGGATGTTGTTTTAAAGCCTTAACATAATGAAATGGACAGAGCTTTCTAACGTGATGATTCATTCAAAATCCCCATTTGCATAGGCCTATACTGTATACTGTATACTGTATACTGTATAAAACGATGATTGTGCCGTTCGACAATACAAAACCTACCGCATACTATTCACAGCAGAAAAACAAAGAAAATCTGATTTAAAATGTCTGTGGTACAAATTTGGTCGAGACTATACTCCAAAATTCACTGTAGACTGTATCGTTATCCATACTGGATGGACTGGTTACCTTATACTACGCTCCAAAAATTATATCCATGAGTCAGGGAGCGAAGGTAGGCCTGTAGGCCTAGACAATGCTATTGGTTCATTTATTGTGCTGGGTGGCTTACAGAGTAAGCCTACAATTATAGTACATTTGTATTTGATTTTGAATAACCTAGTAATACAGCATTATTTATATTTTCATAATTAATAGGTTGACACATTACCTTTAGCTACAGAATATCTCACCATCATGCATTTCCATCTCCTCCCCTCCTTCATTCATTTCTCATGCGTACAGAGAGGGGCTGTCAACATGAAATATGGTTGGTTGTGAAAACATGTTGATGTTCGACAGATTTCACTTGATTTCCCAAATGAAACAAGAACAGAGAGAGAGAGAACAGAGAGAGAGAGAGAACAGAGAGAGAGAGAACAGAGAGAGAGAGAACAGCGAGAGGTTGCATGCTCTCACACAGTGGTTGATCTGTGGAGTGAAATAATCAGAGTAGCTTACAGCACCCGCATGAGTGAGAAAAACAACCCAGCTGAAAAGTGGCTTCCATCAGCTATTAGATGGATGACATGTCTTTTTTCCTCTGCCCCTGTTCCTGCCCATTTGATAATGGGCCATTCTAAATCTAAACTAATTTAACATAGACAAGATTACATTGAGAATAGTCTGATGGGTGAAAATACGATCACTTGATGAGAGAAAAGCATGTGCAATAGCCTATAGTCTCATCATGTAGCCCATATATGTTTGATTTCTAAGACATTCTATGGTTTGTCTCATTCACAACAAAAGTTGCCAAATAACTCTAAATCTAGCGTATATGACCAGTTTCAAATTATCACTTTATGCTCAACATAGCCACTTCATATATGCTTGCACTCGCTCTGGACTGGGAAAAATGTCCTTACTATTTTATTCTGCTATGTTCAATTATATTCTTTTTACTATAAAATCATATAATATAAAAAATGGCATGAGACATACAGTGCATTTGGAAAGTATTCAGACCTCTTGACCTTTTCCACATTTTGTTACATTACAGCTTTATTCTAAAATGTATTAAATGACAAAGCAGAAACTGTTTTTTATATATTTTTTTACAAATGTACTAAAAAGAAAAAACGGAAATATCACATTTACATAATTATTCAGACCCTTTACTCAGTACTTTGTTGAAGCACCTTTGGCAGTGATTACAGCCTTCGGTGGGTATGACGCTACAAGCTTTGCACACCTGTATTTGGGGAGTTTCATCCCTTTCTTCTCTGCAGATCCTCTCAAGCTCTGTCAGGATGGATGGGGAGCGTCACTGCACAGACATTTTCAGGTCTCTCCAGAGATGTTCGATCGGGTTCAAGTCTGGGCTCTGGCGTGGCCACTCAAGGACATTCAGAGACTTGGCCCAAAGCCACTCCTGCATTATCTTGGCTGTGTGCTTTGGGTTCTTGTCTTGTTGGAAGGTGAATCTCCACCCCAGTCTGAGGTCCTGATCGCTCTGGAGCAGGTTTTCATCAAGGATCTCTCTGTACTTTTCTCCGTTCATCTTTCTCTCGATCCTGACTTAGTCTCCCAGTCCCTGCCACTGAAATACATCTCCACAGTATGATGCTGCCCCCACCGTGCTTCACCGTAGGGATGGTGCCAGGTTTCCTGCAGACGTTACACTTGGCATTCAGGCCAAAGAGTTCAATATTGTTTTCATCAGACCAGAGAATCTTGTTTCTCGTGTTCTGAGAATCTTTAGATGTCTTTTGGCAAAGCAGGTTGCCATGTGCCCTTTACTGAGGAGTGGCATCCATCTGGCCACTCTACCATAAGGGCCTGATTGGTGGAGTGCTGCAGAGATGGTTGTCATTCTGGAAGGTTCTCCCATCTCCACAGAGGAACTCTAGAGTTCTGTCAGAGCAACCATCAGGTTCTTGGTCACCTACCTGACCAAGCCCCTTCTCCCCCGATTGCTCAGTTTGGCCGGGTGGCCAGCTATAGGAAGTCTTGGTGGTTCCAAACTTCTTCCATTTAAGAATGATGGAGGCCACTGTGTTCTTGGGTACCTTCAATGCTGTATTTTGTTACTCTTCCCCAGATCTGTGCCTCAACTCAATTCTGTCTTGGAGCTCTACAGACAATTCCTTCATCCTCATGGCTTGGTTTTTGCTCTATCAACCATGGGAGCTTATATAGACAGGTGTTTGCCTTCCCAATCATGTCCAATTCATTGAATTTACCACCAGTGGACTCCAATCAAGTTGTAGAAGCATCTCAAGGATGCACCTGAGCTCAATTTTGAGTATCATAGCTAAGGGTCTGAATACTTACATAAATAAGGTATTTCTGTTTTATTTTTTAAATAAATTTGCTCACATTTCAAAAAACCTGTTATCGCTTTGACTTTATGGGGTATTGTGTGTAGATTGATGAGGAAAAGCTTTAATTGAATCCCTTTCAGAACAAGCCTGTAACGTAACAAAATGTGGAAAAAGTCAAAGGGTCGGAATACTTTCCGAATGCCCTGTACACATATCTTGTTTTCTAAATGAACAAGCCTACATTGCATGGCGCATAGCCAGATAACATACAGTATGCCAACTCATATTCTGGTCTTATGAAATACATTTTCTTTATATCACAATGTTTCTTTATACCTGCCTAAAAAATATAATGGATTTATTGTAATGGTTTATATTAAAATGATTTATTTGACTTTTTAAAATGTAGTTGTTCCAAGGCATGCATTAGCAGCTTGTATGTGCTTATACTGTATGTGTGGATGCCTGGAGATGCTAAATGTGTTCATGTTAATTAACGGTCATTTACCGTGAGACCAGCAGTCTTTTGCATGCCACAGCCCAACTCATGACTCCATTCTATGTGCACCAAAATTACAATCTGTTTCTCTGAATTGCCTTATGAAAGCCTAACACTGTAAGATCATATTGTAGCACTTAGCTGGTCATGTTGACAATAGAAGAAGTTTTCAAATTATGACCGCCTGACACATATTGCGATTTATAATGGATCGTTTTTGGATTGCGTAAACAACAACAGTAATTGTGTAAAGGCAGGGGCTGTGTACCACACAAAACAACTACAAGTGTTCTTGCTCTGGTTCCTCAACTAGGAGAGCTCAAAAAAGGACCTTCTAGTTGAATACTTCTTTGAGTCATAAAAGTGCAATGAAATGACTTAGGAACTGTGCACACATTGGAGAGGTGTGTGGCCACGTGGAAACACCAGTTATACCTCTCACTCAAACCCTTGTCATTGTTTTGTTTTATGTTGCACCTACACCACATTTTCCAAGAATATTTGTATCATGTTATCTAGATCATTTTCAGATTTAGTTATCAACAAATATGGTAAAAAGTACAGTAAATGTCAAATGCACATCAAATCAACAGTATAATGTGTCAGGTCAACTGTTGTGTCCTCACCTTTAGTCTAATAATTTCCCCAAAATGTCCAAACTATTCCCTTTAAATTGCTACCATGGTTATTCCTATGTTTTCCATATTTCTTCTGTAAGAAACATTTCCATTTAGCCCGATCCGTATAGGCCCATTCCCACCAGTTAAGGGGTTAAGATGTTATTGCATTTCAGCCAAATGAAAATAGTTTGGAGAAATAAACTGACAAAGAGTCGCAGAAAGCACAGATCTATAGCTGAGTTAGGTCAACCATGTCTTCCTCTCTCTATAAGTGTGAGAGATTTTAATTCCAATCTGTCAGTATAGCAGCACAGTAAAAACCCATTAGCTTTACATCTAGACAGACACAATTGATTTGAAAAGATCAAAACAACTCGGTTTTATTCTCATTAAACTGACGCTAACATTTGGTTCACACGTTACAGACATTCATTTAGTACTTATTTCATTGTAGTCATTTTCTAGCAGAGTTTCTGACGTTACACACAGTCACTGACTGTCAGGATTTCACTGAAGTTAGGCTGAGTAACAGTACAGTATGTACTGTCTGAAAAGAGGAAATTGAGTAAAAATGTATAAAGTTCTATCGACCCATGGTTATGTGTACTGTAAACTGTCCTTGTATGGCTCCACACGTCCAGAGACAACACAAACAGTTGCAGTCAACCACAACAAACTACGTCTAGAACAAAGGAGAGTGTCTGAGTGTTACAGTTTGAAACACAGATGTGAAGACAAAGTTGGAAATATAGTATATGTGCAGCAGGCCTGGAACGCTGGTGATTTCTTTGATTCTTTAAGCCAAACTCTACTTTAAGCAATGTTCAATTGGTTGGCAAACTGATACATAAATGGAGAGAACACGTAAAAAGAGGGGAGGGAGGGAGAGATCTCAGAGCGTCAGACAGAGGAGACACAGGGACAGATAGCCTACAGGATACCCATCTCAGACCATGCACACATACCTGTGAGGTTCTTCAGTCCCAGCTGGCGCAGGCCAAAGTTCCCATCTCTGCGGTAGTTGAGGAAGATCGCCAGAGCGTAGCGGTCTTCATACATCTTAGTTCCTCTGATGATCCTCAGGTTCTCCAGCGGCAGGTAGTCAAACTGGTTCAGAGCCACCAGCACATAGCCTGTCACCTCACGGATAGACTGGAAGAGAAGAGAGGTGACAGAGAGAACATCAGACACAGCACGAAACAGGAGATACTGTAGGGAGACAAACAGACATACACTCAAATCTGGACACTGACTGTAGATCTACACTACATGGCCAAAAGTACATGGATACCCCTTCAAATGAGTGGATTCGGCTATTTCAGTCACACCCGTTGATGACAGGTGCATAAAATTTAGCACACAGACATGCAATCTCCCTAGACAAAACATTGGCAGTAGAATGGCCTTACTGAAGAGCTGTGACATTCAACGTGACACTGTCATAGGATGCCACCTTTCCAACAAGTCAGTTCGTCAAATTTCTGCCCTGCTAGAGCTGTCCCAGTCAACTGTAAGTGCTGTATTGTGAAGTGGAAACGTCTAGGAGCAACAACGGCTCATGCAAAGTGATAGGGCACACAAGCTCACAGAACGGGACCGCCGAGTGCTGAAGCGTGTAGCATGTAAGAATTGTCTGTCCGCGGTTGCAACACTCATTACTGAGTTCTAAACTGTCTCTGGAAGTAACGTCAGCACAAGAACTGTTCGTCGGGAGCTTCATGAAATGGTTTTCCATGGCCGAGGTGACGCACACATGACTAAGATCACCGTGCGCAATGTCAAGTGTCGGTTGGAGTGGTGTAAAGCCCACCGCCATTGGACTCTGGAGCAGTGGAAATGTGTTCTCTGGAATGATGAATCCCACTTCACCATCTGGCAGTCCGACAGACGAAACTGGGTTTGGCGGATGCCAGGAGAACGCTACCTGCCAGAAAGCATAGTGCAAACTGTACACTTTGGTGGAGGAGGAATAATGGTCTGGGGCTGTTTTTAACGGTGTAACGCTACAGCCTACAATGACATTCTAGACGATTCTGTGCTTCCAACTTTGTGGCAACAGTTGGCGGAAGGCTCTTCCCTGTTTCAGCATGACAATGCCCCTGTGCACAAAGCGAGGTCCATACAGAAATGGATGGTCGAAATCGGTGTGGAAGAACTTCACTGGCCTGCACAGAGCCCTGACCTCAACCCCATCAAACACCTTTGGGATGAATTAGAACGCTGACTGCGAGCCAGGCCTAATCGTCCAACATCAGTCCCCGACTTCACTAATGTTCTTGTGGCTGAATGGAAGCAAGTCCCTGCAAAAATGTTCAACATCAAGTGGAAAGCCGTCCCAGAAGGGCGGAGGCTGTTATAGCAAAAAAGGGGGATTCAACTCCATATTAATGCACATGATTTTGGAAAAAGATCGACGAGTAGGGAGGTGTCCATATACTTTTGGCCATGTAATGTAGCTTGGTCCCAGGTCTGTTTTGTCCTGATCTGTTCATGCCATCTTCCCAACTCCTATGGTTTTCATCAATGACAACAACCACAGGAGTTGGCAAGACAAAACAACTAGATATGGGATCAGGCTAAAATAGACACAGAGTAGCTTTGAAAACGGATTCATCAGAAGGTAATTTTCACCTACCCAATTAGTCACGATGCAACTGTGTGAGTAAGATACCGATATAGGTCAAGGAAGACTTTGCTAAAACTTCCTGCTCCAAGTTTGTGTCTGCTCCACTCAGTAGCAGGGTGAAGCAGAAGGACAGCCATCACCATTAGCACCACCATCACTTCACACTTAAATTACATTTAGAAAGGGTAATGACCGCTGAGACTTTGCAAACCCACCCAGCCAGAGCTAGTATGAATCAAAGTGACATGACCGTCCTCCCCTCATCCCCCCCACCCCTGTCATGGTGGCTGTCCTTAGAGGTCACGGACTGAAAGAGGCTGCCTCCGAATTGGCACCCTTTTGCCTATATAGTGCACTACTTTTGACCTGAGCCAGTAAACTACACAGGGAATAGGGAGTCATTTGGGATGCTGAGAGAGGCCTTTCACTACTCTAACGTCAACAGTGACAGTAATGACATCAACAGGCCTCCGCTGCACGCTACGTTATGCACCCACACACGTCTGCCACCTCCACTGCTGCTGATGCTGCTGCTGCTGCTGCTGCTGCCACCACTGCTCAGGCTCAGACCCCCGTCACTGACAGCTGTCGTCAGTCCAGGCCTGGCCCAGAAATGGCAGAAGCAGTCATGGTTCTGTCATGATTGACTCCAGTTACTTAATGAAGGGTTTCCCAAACATAGTCCTGCCCCCTTGGGTGCATATTTCGTTCCCCCCCCTAGCTCTACACGACCTCGTTTGGGGAACCCTGGCTTAATGGATATGAACAATGGTTTTGGTTTTTGACCAAAAACATTGGAACGTTTTTCACGCAGTGCTTAGAGAGTCACGTCACCCGTGTCCTAAATGGCACCTTATTCTCTATGGGCCCTGGTCGAAAGTAGTGCACTTCATAGGGGATCGGATGTCATTTCGGATCATATGGTCATATATTTAGTAGCTAACAAACTCCATCTAGGTAGGAACACCAGGTCTTAGACTGCATCCCCATGGCACCCTATTCCCTATTTAGTGCACTACTTTTGGCCAGGATGCCATAGGGCACTGTAGAGGGAATAGAGTGTCATTTGGGACACCATATTTATTATATTTCAGGTAGAGAGCTGCAGGAGCAGGGAGGCAGTACAAACAGAGAGAGTGCCTAAGGACTGAAGGTGTCAACAGGTGTGTGTGTGTGTGTGTGTGTGTGTGTGTGTGTGTGTGTGTGTGTGTGTGTGTGTGTTCGTGCGTGTCTGTGTGATGCTTAATAGGGCAGATAGAGAGAGAGATAACTACACTGGAACACCGGAATGAGGGAGGAGGTCCCAGGGGATACTGGCTCCTTTCATCCTTTTCTCTCCATCTCATCTCTCTCCCTCTCTCTCCCTCTCTCCGCATGGTTGTTGACAGACAAGTCCCTAAGCATGAAACCTGTGCACACCCAATCAGACAGAAGTCTGATAGGCCAAGGACAGAGGGCTGGCACTGATTCTCTCATGTACAGACAGACAGAGAGACACAGACACAGACACAGACACTGTGCAGACACAGACACACACACATTGCACCACGCTGGGGTCTTGGAGGTCAACCTCCTCATCTTCTAATGACCCTGGGGCTCCAGCTGAGACTGTTTGGGGACCAGCAAGGGTCTGAGAACAGTGACCCTGCTATGGGCACAGTGGCTCCTTCAGACCCCCCTCCCTCCCTGCCTGTCAATGTGTGTGTGTGCATATGTGCATGTGTCTATTGGTGTGTGTGTGTCCTCAAAGTGCGTACTCACTGCCAGACAACACATCAACCAGGAACAAATAGTTCTTCCTGTACCAGTTACCTAGCAACCTCCAAAACCTGCTACCAGCATAAAAAATCATTGAGAAAAATGAATAGATAAATAAATAGAGAAAACACAACTCATTTAATTAAAGGATTAAACCTTGCCTTGTTGATATTTGTTTTCAGGGCTCCTTTCTGTGCCTTTGTTCACTTTAAAAGACTGTTTAACTCCCTCTCTCCCTCGCTAATTTGTTATTTTCCAGCCACCAAATCGATACTTCCCACAGTGCAGGCTGGCGCAAAGGGAGACAGGGAGAGATGGCAGGTACACACCGTTCTTAGAACTTCAGATTGTTCACTCAATAGAGTGCATGAATAAGAACAAACCACTTGTATTGATGAAGGGCTGGAGGGAGAGCCAATGGCATAGCATCAATATGTGGTTAGTTCCATTAACGGCTGGTGAAGAGAAAACACCCACAATACTACAACAATACTACAGAAATACTACAACAAGACCACAACAATACTATCCCAAGTTGATTGCTTTTTCTATGGACTCTCTGTGAGAGTGGAACGGGAATGAGTTTTGGGACATGCGTTTCATATTATCAAAGGTCAACTTAATGTAATCTATTTAACCGCACTGTAATTAGGAAGGTAAATTACCTGTTAAATATAAAGCATGCCCTGGATTTCTTTTACAGCCGAAATACCATGGGGGCTCTCTATCTCCATCTCCATCTCCTCAGATGGAGAGGTTAGAGGTGTATCAAGACTTGACTTTCATGCATACAGAGACACATACACGCATTGGTGAAACACTAGCTATGATGAAGTCAGCTAATGTGTTGTAATAGAATCACATACTGGGTCCTATTTGCTATGTCTTGGAGCACCTAGCCACCTAGCTGCGGGCTGTGCCATACTATAGCTGTGGATTGATACTACATTAAGTGATGTGCCTGGCATTGTAATGATATGAACATATTGTATTGTAATGCAGATTCATCTCGACAGGAAGTGAAGAGAGCCTGAGGGTGCTATAATGTTAATGCTTCAAAACCAACAGGTAGTGCAGTAGACCATCACACAAGGAGAGGAAGAGAGGAGGGGAGGAGATAAGAGGAGGGATGGAGGGAGAAGAGAGAAGGGGGGGAGAGGAGAGGAGGGAACAGGATATCACCAACTCCAGGCCACAGAGTAAATTTGTTAATTAGTGCTATAGGACGGTCCGGCATACTAACAAAGGTATACAGTGTGTACTGAGAGAGAGAGAGAGGGGGGGTGAGAGAGAGAGAGAGAGAGAGAGAGGGGGGTGAGAGAGAGAGAGAGATACTGAGAAAGAGAAGGCGAGAGGGAGAGGAAGAAAGAGAGCACATACATCATGCTGATGAAGGAGGCTGAGATGATTAGATAGAAACAGCTGAATATCCTGAATATCCATGGACTACTAGCTACATCACAGTTCTGAAAAAGAGAACAAAAGAGAACAGAACAGGGAAGATTCAGTAGATTAAGTGGGATTTCTTCTTCCCTCCTCTACCGTCCCTCCCAACGCTCACTCAGGCGTTTGAGAGCGGAAGTGTGCCAGGCAGCGGAACAAAACCTTCACTTCAGTCTCCGAGACGTGTCTGGCTTTGAAATGGAGTCCTTCAAACCTCAACTTCTAAAGGAGGGGGAGGGGTGAAATAGAAACAGGAGGGAATGGGGCAAGGAGAGAGAGAGAGCAATGGATGGAGAGGGAGATTAGGGATAGAGAAAGAGAGAGGGGGAGGGAAGGAGTTAGAACAAGAAGAGAGAGAAACAGAGAGAGGGAAGTAGAGCAAGGAGAGAGAACGGGAAGGGAATGAGGAAAGAGAGAGGAGAAATAGAGAAAGACAGTGATAGTGAGGAGGGAGGAGGGGGAACTAGGAGAGAGAGGAGAGCAGTCAAGTTGAGGGTCCCTGCACTGTACAAAATATTGTGCTAGTTCTAATTAGGAAATTGAGGCAACAATTGCATCAGCTTTTTGAGTATTTCCAACATGAGTGATTCTTAAGTATAATATACTTAACTTTGGGTTTTTCACAAACACTAATATAATAAGTTCAGGATTTGTTTTTAAACGCTTGAATCCAACTTAATTTGATCAATTCCAAACTGTTATTATTCGCTAGATCTTTTTGATTAGTTACTTGCAGTGATTCTGTCTTATTGTTGAACATTTATGTTTTTGAATATTATCCATTTTAACCTAAAGATAGTTCTCATTCCACTAGCTGTAAGGGGAAGTAGATCTGCAAGGATTATAGGATGCTTCATTTGCCACTGTCATTAAGTGTTGTGCACATTATATTATTGATGGTGGGGTGATCTCATCTTTGAATGTCAATTTGCCCGACGGTTCATCATGATCCGTTACACCTCATAGCACAACAAACTGTTCAATACTAATATAGAAATATATTTCTCTTTCTTCAAACATACAACATTGCGTTATGGTATCTTTTCTTTGCAACAATCCTCAAAAAACGGAGACAAAAAAATTCAAGTTTAGAGAAAATATTATGAAAATGTAATAAATTAAACACAATTTCCCGTGTAGTTGTTTTTACATGCAAATAATTATTCAGATTGTGCAGTATATTAAATTGAATTTACAATTTCGAATGTCATGCGTTTTGAACTCATCAACATTAAGTAAGGTATTCAAATATTGAACTGAAACCAGAAACCTGCATTTTTATGTGAAAATCATGGATTCTTTAGGGTAATATTTGGGCAACTCCATGGTAACTGAATTATACTTAGATAGATTTTTCACTTTGAAATGTATACCAAACAAAAACCAATGAAGTTTAACAAACCATAGAACTCTAATACACAAGGATGACTTTTAACACGTTTGAGGGAAGAACTGTGCAGATACAACATTTGGTTACAGAATAAAACAGAGGGAGATTTTACCATACTTTTTCTACCATAGTTTAAATGTACTGTGTAAATTGGAACCAGTTCAGGGAACAGAACTGAAAACCGGAAAATACAATTTATCAAGGAACAAACAAAGCCCTCACTCTGTACCTCAGAAACGTATTCCAATGTCTGCCTGCCAGCTGAAAATCTTTGCCAGTGTGTGTGTATGTGTGTAGGCTACCTGCCCCTCCCACTCTGAAGCATAGTCTACTGTAGGCTACTGACGTTACAAATGTCATTCAGAAATTAGGGAGAGAGCATTTTTATTATAGAAGAATCTATTAACTTTATCAATGCTAGTTAAAGATACTACAGTTATCACGTTTCACATTGGATTTATTATCTACAAAAAGGTAAGAGGGGTTTATATTTTAATTCTGGTGCAACTCTGCACACACTAGCAACGTTATAAGGCAACTCTCTGAAGTTCAAAGACATTCAAAGTTCCTTCATAGAAGCCACTCCTCCGTAGGTATGATTCTGTGGCCTAATTCAGATAATGCATGTCATAACAACAAGATGCCAAGCGCTTCAAGCCTCCTCCTCCACCCTTTCTTGCTCTATAACCACCCGGAAAATTTCAGTCGCATCTCGCGACCTGCACTTGTCTGTCAAGTGCATGTATATAGCTTGCCACTCCATAGCAAGCTGCTCTATCCACACTGATTGGTGCAGTAATTTAATGTTGAGCTAAATGTTAAAAATAAAAAAAAAAACTACTTTTTGGAGGTTCAAACTTTATTTTGCTGGTCGGAACAGTGGAACAAAACCCCTCAAAATAATGGATCTGTTAAGAACAAAACGATTGTAAAATAATTTTGGTTCCAACCCCTGATTCAAAGTATTCATTGTGCATTGAGTTGTATAGTTTGTTAAACTTAGAAGTTTGTTTGGTATTCATTTTAAAGTGATAAATCTGAGTCGCAGCGTAATTCCGTTATGATGGAATTGCCCATTTACTAAGCCCCTCAATCATTTTTTACTGTGTGTATATTTTAATGCATAATTAAAACTCCACCTGTTCCAGCTCAGATAGAGAGAGAGAGAGAGAGAGAGAGAGAGAGAGCAAAAGAGAGCAAAAGAGAGAGAGAGAGAGCGCAAAAGAGAGAGAGAGAGAGAGAGAGAGAGAGAGAGAGAGAGCAGAAGAGAGAGAGAGAGAGAGAGAGAGAGCAAAAGAGAGAGAGAGAGAGCGCAAAAGAGAGCAAAAGAGAGAGAGAGAGCGCAAAAGAGAGCAAAAGAGAGAGAGAGAGAGAGAGAGCAAAAGAGAGCAAAAGAGAGAGAGAGAGAGAGAGAGAGAGAGAGCAAAAGAGAGCAAAAGAGAGAGAGAGAGCGCAAAAGAGAGAGAGAGAGAGAGAGAGAGAGAGAGAGAGAGAGAGCAAAAGAGAGAGAGAGCGAGAGAGAGCAAAAGAGAGAGAGAGAGAGATAGAGAGAGAGAGAGAGAGGTGGAAACTGAGCTGCACTTCCTAACCTCCAGCCCAATGTATGACCATTTTAGAGACACATATTTCCCTCAGATTACACAGATCCACAAAGAATTCAAAAACAAACACCATTTTTATCAACTTTTGATCAACAATTTTGATCAAAATATCTACTGGGTGAAACACCACAGTCTGCATCACAGCAGCAAGATGTGTGACCTGTTGCCACAAGAAAAGGTCAACCAGTGAAGAACAATCACCATTGTAAATACAACCCTTATTTATGCTCATTTATTTTCCCTTGTGTACTTTAACCATTTGTACATTGTTACAACACTGTATATATACTGTACATAATATGAAATTTGTAATGTCTTTATTGTTTTGAAACTTCTGTATGTGTAATGTTTATTGTTAATTTTTATTGTCTATTTCACTTTTGTATATTATCTACATCACTTGCTTTGGCAATGTTAACACATGTTTCCCATGCCAATAAACCCCCTTGAATTTAATTTAATTGAGAGAGAGAGAGAGAGAGAGAGAGAGAGAGAGAGAGAGAGAGAGAGAGAGAGAGAGAGAGAGGGTAAGCAGGTACGAGTGTAAGCCATAAGCATGTTGGGTAGACTGAACACACGTTAGCATGATTACCTCTCATCTCCATAGATATTGAGCTGGTTGCGTGTGAGTGTGTCTTCATTTGTCTGCATGTGTATGCGTGCATGTGTGTGTGCTTGTGCTGAAGAGCTGGTGGAGACTCACTCGGGCTTTAGGGGCCTTGCATCAGTAAGCCCTTATCCCTACATGAACATATCCCTTCTCTTCTCACTAGCTCCACTACCTCTCCAGTCCTATACGAGTATGACAACCAGATGGAAAACATGTCCGTGCAATATAAACATGCAAAGTGACTCAACATATCCTATCAGATATCAACCAAAGCACAATTCTGTTCATGCATATCACCCCTAAATATGGTATCTGTGAAATAGGTTCAACATTTTGACAAGAGATGCCTGTCCTAAATCTGAATGTGTTTGTCTTTGATCAATGTGAAAAAGGATCCGTGTGGATTACAGCTCTGTATAATGATGTTCCATGGCTCTACAGTGGGGTGACCATGGGGTTGTGTTGTCTGGTGAAATATGTTAAAAGGGATAAATAAGGAGACATCTTCTCTGTTCTTTTCATATGTCACTGACCAATGTATAAAGAAGAGAGCTGTGTCTGCAGCAGTGACACTGTGAACGGATGGCACAGAAATAAGAAATACTCTTTTTTTTAACAGACTATCATTATTTTTCGCAGGTAGGCAAAATGAACTTTTTACAGAACGGCATTACAGAATTATAAATTCTATATGTGGAAACATTGCTACTGCAAAATGTTAACACCACCTTTTCACATGTGACGAAAATAACACTATTTCAACAATACATGTGAAAATGCAATTCCATATCTGAAAGTTGGATTTTCACATTTGGAGTTTTCTTACATGTGAAACTGCAAATTAGATTTTCACCTGACAATGTTTTTCACGTGTGAAACAACAAATTTGTACAACTGCAATAAACAGGTGAAAACATGTTTTTCTTCACTACTGTCACACCCTGACCATAGTTTGCTTTGTATGTTTCTATGTTTTGTTTGGTCAGGGTGTGATCTGAGTGGGCATTCTATGTTGGATGTCTTGTTTGTCTATTTCTATGTCTGGCCTGATATGGTTCTCAATCAGAGGCAGGTGTTAGTCATTGTCTCTGATTGGAAACCATATTTAGGTAGCCTGTTTGGTGTTGGGTTTTGTGATTGTTCCTGTCTCTGTGTTTGTTGCACCAGATAGGGCTGTTTTGGTTTTCCACGTTTGTTGTTTTGTATTATGTTCATGTTTAGTTGTCTTATTAAAAAACATGAACTTCAACAACGCTGCGTTTTGGTCTGCCTCTCACCGCAAGAAAACTGTTACAAAATATATGTAAAGGTGGTATTAACATGTGAATTCTAAATGATGATAAAATATGATCTCAAAAAGTTAATTGAGAGCATCTTGACTGGCTGCATCACCGTTTGATATGGCAACTGCTTGGCATCCGACCGCAAGGCGCTACAGAGGGTAGTGGGTACGGCCCAGTACATCACTGAGGCCGAGCTCCCTGCCATCCAGGACCTTTATACCAGGTGGTGTGAGAGGAAGGCCCAAGGCACTACAGAGGGTAGTGTGTACGGCCCAGTACATCACTGAGGCCGAGCTCCCTGCCATCCAGGACCTTTATACCAGGTGGTGTGAGAGGAAGGCCCAAGGCACTACAGAGGGTAGTGTGTACGGCCCAGTACATCACTGAGGCCGAGCTCCCTGGTGTGAGAGGAAGGCCCATCCAGGACCTTTATACCAGGTGGTGTGAGAGGAAGGCCCAAGGCACTACAGAGGGTAGTGGGTACGGCCCAGTACATCACTGAGGCCGAGCTCCCTGCCATCCAGGACCTTTATACCAGGTGGTGTGAGAGGAAGGCCCAAGGCACTACAGAGGGTAGTGGGTACGGCCCAGTACATCACTGAGGCCGAGCTCCCTGCCATCCAGGACCTTTATACCAGGTGGTGTGAGAGGAAGGCCCAAGGCACTACAGAGGGTAGTGGGTACGGCCCAGTACATCACTGAGGCCGAGCTCCCTGCCATCCAGGACCTTTATACCAGGTGGTGTGAGAGGAAGACCCAAGGCACTACAGAGGGTAGTGGGTACGGCCCAGTACATCACTGAGGCCGAGCTCCCTGCCATCCAGGACCTTTATACCAGGTGGTGTGAGAGGAAGGCCCAAGGCACTACAGAGGGTAGTGTGTACGGCCCAGTACATCACTGAGGCCGAGCTCCCTGCCATCCAGGACCTTTATACCAGGTGGTGTGAGAGGAAGGCCCAAGGCACTACAGAGAGTAGTGGGTACGGCCCAGTACATCACTGAGGCCGAGCTCCCTGCCATCCAGGACCTTTATACCAGGTGGTGTGAGAGGAAGGCCCCAAAAATGGTAAAAGACTCCAGCCACCCGTCATAGACTGTTCTCTCTGCTACCGCACGGCAAGCGGTATCAATGCACCAACTCTGGAACCAACAGGTCCCTTAACAGTTTCTACCCCCAAGCCGTAAGACTGCTAAATAGTTAGTTAAATAGTTAACCTAATAGCTACCAGGACTATCTGCATTGAACATTTTTGCACAAACCTTTTTGACTCATCACATACGCTGCTGCTACTGTTTACTATCTGTCACTTTATTACTCGTACCCCTGCACATGGACTTGGTACTGGTGTATATATCCACGTTATCGTTACTCAGTGTACAGTGGGGAGAACAAGTATTTGATACACTGCCGATTTTGCAGGTTTTCCTACTCACAAAGCATGCAGAGGTCTGTCATTTTATCATAGGTACACTTCAACTGTGAGAGACGGAATCTAAAACTAAAATCCAGAAAATCACATTTGTATGATTTTTAAGTAATTAATTTGCATTTTATTGCATGACATAAGTATTTGATCACCTACCAACAAGTAAGAATTCCGGCTCTCACAGACCTGTTAGTTTTTCTTTAAGAAGCCCTCCTGTTCTCCATTCATTACCTGTATTAACCGCACCTGCACCTTGTTACCTGTATAACATACACCTGTCCACACACTCGATCAAACAGACTCCAACCTCTCCACAATGGCCAAGACCAGAGAGCTCTGTAAAGACATCAGGGTTAAATTGTAGACCTGCACAAGGCTGGGATGGGCTACACGACGTTAGGCAAGCAGCTTGGTGAGAAGGCAACAACTGTTGGCGCAATTATTAGAAAATGGAAGAAGTTCAAGATGACGGTCTGGGGCTCCATGCAAGATCTCACCTCGTGGGGCATCAATGATCACGAGGAAGGTGAGGGATCAGCCCAGACCTACACCTCAGGACCTGGTCAATGACCTGAAGAGAGCTGGGACCACAGTCTCAAAGAAAACCATTATTAACACACTACGCCGTCATGGATTAAAAATCCTGCAGCGCACGCAAGGTCCCCCTGCTCAAGCCAGTGCATGTCCAGGCCCGTCTGAAGTTTGCCAATGACCATCTGGATGATCCAGAGGAGGAATGGGAGAAGGT